>NW_021319813.1:803558-835414 GCF_001605985.2 Dendrobium catenatum | reverse complement strand
TATATATATATATATATATATATATATATATATATATATGGTATTGAAGGGAAATATCTTTGGTGTTAACTTTAAGATAAGTGAAGAATTCAAATAGTAACTCAGAATTAAAAGGAAAGGCTAACATGAGTAGAAATTGCAATGTGGTGCCAGTAAATAGGCCTAATACCTGAAAGTTGAGGATATGCTTGTTTAAGACTTTTAAGGTGATTTTTGTTGCCTTATATTTTATTATAAGCATTTTAATCTATTACTTTTATGAACCTGTTTGAAAGTTTATGAGGGTTGTCAAAACCCTAAAGAACTAATCCCGATGCTAGATAAGAGGGGGGTGCATTGGTAATTAAAAGTTCTTTTCTAAATAAAAGAAAATTTTTTATAACTTGTTGTGGAAGTGAATTAGATTCATAATAAAAAGATAAATCATAATTTTCACCCACACATTTAATCTCAAGAAAAATAAAGTGTGGAAATTAAAATGCAAAAATAATAATGGAATGAACACACCAGATTTTATAGTGGTTTCATTAACCTGACCTACGTCCACTCCCCGGAGCCTCCACTTCAAGTATTTCACTAAACCACTTTAGTAACTATCCTTTATCCCCTAAAGCTAGGCGAATAACCCTTATAAAATCTCTTCCACCAGTCTAGTGCGCCAGAGGACCGTAATCCTTTTCACCCTCCTGATGAGGTAGAGAACCTAGAATCCTTTTCACCTTCCCTGATGTGATGGAGTTGCAAGGTACTTTGAGACCAAAGAGATATTCTTCTTCCCAAAACTTCCCTCTAGACAAACCTTGAATTCTATGATACTAAAGTGCAAGCTTACTAGAGTAACTATGTGAAACCCCCTCTACACTCCCTTACAACCCCCTCCAAGGATCTTCTCCCTCTCAAACTTCGCCCTTTTCTTTCTCCCTTTCAAGGCTCTATCTTCAAGTTTTCTCCAAAGAAAAATGACTTAGTGCATGCCAAAGACACATACAATGTCTTTGGAGAAAGCTTAAATAGAGGGCTTTAAAAACACTAAAAATTTAATTTTACCATCAAAGATCATCCAGTTCAATCTTTAGATCATCCAGTATAATCCTGAGATCATCTAGAATGATCCTGAGATCATCCTGTACGATTAGTACAAAATAGCCCTTTTAAAAAATATGATAAGTATTATAATATACAAATAGTTTAAGTATTTATACATATCATCTTGTACGATCATATGATTGTCCCATATGATTATTAAAAATGTGTGGTTTTTCATCTTTGATGATGCAGGATGATCAAGTATCACCTTTGGTAGAATTATTACATGGAAGTGCTAGTGTGGGCCAATCCACTTTAACTCATTTTTATAGTTTACATACTTTTGTATTACCTCTTCTTATTGCCATATTTTTGTTAATGCGCTTTTCAATAATATGTAAGAAAGGTATTTCGGGTCCTTTATAGAGAATGCAGATAATTGATATTTGTAATTTGTTATATCAGGGAGGAACAAGTGTCTTTTATTGCTACAAATCAAATAGTTGAAATATATTATCCTAAAAGAGGATGGATTATTGGAGTGTGTGATTAGTTCAATTTGCAAAATAAGGCATATTATTTGGATACTTCTATTCAACTCTGAAGTATTGTTTATTTGATATGAATTGAATAGTTGAAGTATATTTTCCTAAAAGAGGATGGATTATGCGAGTGTGTGACTTGAACTATTGATTGGTCTAGTACAATCATCCTTGTTGTTCATGTACGATCTGATTGAATAATTTAACCATAATTAGTACCTAAATCATATGATCATTTTAGGCATGATTAATAATGATCGTCCAATACAATGTATATTATCCTGGACGATTAGAACAAAAATTAAATTTTAAAATCTTGCATAAATTATGATTAGTATTTTCATGATCATTCTGGATTATCTAAATCATTCAGTACGATTAATTCAAGTTGCAAAATATATCAAAATTAGCTATTTTGATGAGTTGATCGTAAAGTATGATATGAATTGTACAGCATAATTAGTTTAAAGATATGAACTTCTAATTTTGACTAAATTTTACTCCCTTGAGTGTGTGTTTGTCCATGGTCACCAAGCTAGCAAATACCTTTACAAGACTAGACTCAAGAAATCAAAAAATACATAAATGTGTTTTACATACTCTTTCAACATAACCTATTATATCTAATCTTGAGCCCTGAATCTTCATAGAATAGTGCAAGGTGTACTTGAAATGTTAGTCAATACACAAATAAATATAGTATACCAATACTAAGATAAAAAATGATGTGAGACATAATATTTGTTATCATCAAAAACATAAACTCGTGACCTTAAGTTACAACACTGTGAACTAAAGGATGTCTAGAAGATCTCCCTAAAAAAGCTTGAGAATGTTTCTGTTGACCATTGGGCACTAAGGATAGAGATTGTAAAGACTAAAATCTAAGAAGAAGAAAGGGATGAAAAATTTTAACCCTTAGAATACCTTTTCCTTAAAATAGGACTCTGAGGATTATACTATGCGATGTACATCATATAGAATGATAAAAAAAAAAAGTCAATCCGTCTTGATACAATATTTTAAAAGGTGGTCAAATCATACAGTACAATCAGTATCATACTAGATGATCTTCATAAAACATGTTTGTCCTAAGGGGTCTTCTATATGATCATTGACAAAATTTAACATATAGAATAAATAGGTGTTCATACAATATGATTTATAATTAAATATGGTACTGACCAAATTAAATCAACCAAGGATTATAATCACATGGATCATATAACATAAAGATGTGTTTGTATAGTATGAAGGTAAACTAATTAGTTAATCTAGTCTGTTAGATTTATTAATTTAATGTATTGCCTAACATGGATCATAAAATATAAAGTGGATGATACAGTATGATGGGAAAAAAAATTTTTGGTTTGTGCATAATGATCACAAATAATTCTACAAGAAATTTTTCTTTAATAAATGTATAAATAATATATAACAAACACAAATAAAAATAAATAAATATAAATAATAAAATCACATCTTAACAAACGACAACCTTAATTTTACTCAGCATGAATGCCAATGACACCTAAACCTGTCATGACTATGCTGAATGTGTCAATATTTAAGGGTTTGATAAAGATATTTGCAAGTTAATTTTCAGTATCCACATATTATAATTCTATATCACCTTTTCTACATGATCCCTAATGAAATGGTGTATAATATCAATGTTTTTAGTGTGGGAATATTGAATAAAATTGTTTGAAATATAGATTGAACTAGTATTATCATGCATAATAGAAATTATGCCTACAAGTAGTCCAAAACAAAGATCCGCTACTTCAGCCAAAATAAATATGCAACATAGCTTCCTATAGCTATATATTTTACTTTGGCACTAGATAGGGCTACATAATTTATGTTTTACTAGACTAGGAAGCTGAAGATTGTTCTATGAATTGACAGTTTCAGATATACTTTTTATGTCTACTCTACACCCAATAAAATCTGAATATGAATATTCTATAATGTCAAAGGTGGTACTATACCTAGGATACCATATGCCTATGCTATTGATGCTTATCAAACGTTTTAAAATTCTCTTTATACCAATCATATGAGATTATTTAGGATCATTTTGAAATCTAACACATAAATAAACACTAAATACTATATCTAGTCTACTAATAGTTAAGTAAAGTAGTGATATTATAATCCCTCTATTTATTTTAATCAACTAATTTTTCATATATATCTTTATCTAATTATTTGTTCTAGCTCATCTTTGTGTTCATACTTTTAAGACCTTCAATATCAAGCTTTTTAATATTTTCTTAATCTATTTAGATTGGCTTATGAAGGTACCATCTTATCTTTATTTTACATTAAATCTAAGAAAATATGCTAGCTCGCCCATCATGCTCATTATGAATTCCTTACTTATGGTGGTAGAAAACTCATTATATAGATTTTTATTTATGGATCCATAGAGTATATCATCAATAAAATTTTAACTATGAGTATGTTATCTCCAACTTTTTTAACGAATAAGGTGGTGCCTACAATATCCTTAACAAATGATTTATCTAAAAGAAAGTTGCTAAAACTTTCATAACATGTCCTAGGAGCTTGTTTCAATTCATATAATGCTTTCTTGAGTTTATAAATTTGGAATTAAGAGATTTTAAAGCTAAGGGGTTGTTCAACATGCACATCTTCCTTAATAACACTATTTAAGAATGCACTCTAACCATCTATTTGGTACAACTTGAAGCTTCTAAAACATTCAAGTTCTAATAGGGCTCCTATGGATCCTAACCTAGGCACTAGAGCAAAATCTCATCAAAATCAATGTATTCTATTTAATTATACACCTTAGCTACTAATTTAGTGTTATTTGATTATACCTCAAAATCAAAGTCTCCATGATTTGGCTACATGATGCAAACACTTCAAAAGTCGATAGCTATGATTTCCTTAGTTAAGATAATCATTTATTTGTAGCTATTTTTATCAAAGAGGACTCGCCCATAACACATAGAGGTCAAAATAACCTCTAAGGAATCTCCCTCGTGTCTATATGATTGTCATTATAATATCATCTTACAGGTTATATCCCAAAGACTCATCGAAAACACTTTCCGTAGAGGATGAGAGCTATGTCAAGAATAGTTATTAATGTGGATATTAGCTAGCCAGTTAATGTGTTACTATAAGTCTATAATAACATATCATATATAACATTTCCTATTTTTTATTCTAGGTGTAGCTTTCCCTAAGCCCTCACCCTATAAATAAAAAATGAAAGTAAATATTTTCATTTATTTTTAATTGAGTCTCTTTGCATCACACTAATATTGTGTAAACATAATTAAACCTCTCACTAACTATCATAATTAATAATTCTTCACTCACCCAAATTTCTAACTTTAATTCATCGACAATATGCTAATAGGGTTGGATGAAAATTTTTATCTAATATAAGTTTTTTTATGAAAATAGTAATTACAAATCTATTATTGAGGTTGTGCTTCTTTAAGATAGTTAAATCTAAGCTTCTGAATCACTCCTCTCACATTATATATTCATTGGAGTTATAGACTTAATAATGAACATTTAGCATTGATCCCTTTATTATTGATCAAATGATATGGTAAGATGCTCTCACTCTGGGAAACCTAGCCTCCTACTCATCTTTCTCCCTTATTAATAATTCTACTTCTTCTCATCCCTCCCTCTACTGCCAAATAGACTTCTTTTTCTCTCCATGAAATCTCCTCCCTCTACCTCCTTATCTTCCTTTCAGAGACCATATTATGAAGTTTATTGGTCGTACTCTACAAGATGCTTCTTTCTATCTCACTACAAAAAACCATATCTCGTCATCTCTTATTGTAAAATCTTAAAACCAACATAGAATCCAAAAATAATAACTCAAGTTCATTTAAATTCCCTTTACCTATGAATTAGAAAATCTTTCTAACTATATAAAGTTCACCCTAATGAAAGACTTCCCCATAAATTTTATAAAACACCAAAAAAAAATCATGAATTTCTCTAATTATGAAGTATATGGAATTACCAAAGCAAGGGATCTTTGGCTTATTGGGTACTTGATCGATAAGAGATCTTTTTACAAAGATTTACTCAATGTTATCAAAAACCCTAGAGCCTCAATGGTACTCCCGAACTATTAACTTCAAATGATGGTTTTATTCTATTCAAATTTTTTAATCATTAAGGATATGAAAATGTATTGGTCTTGTAGACCATTATTTTTCTTTGTAAAACAATTTTTTAGATATCCATTTATCCTTTTAGAACCCTATCAGAATCTAAAAAAATTCCAATGCCAAAGATATTTCACTTGCTTTGGACACCTTAACTAATGACAAAATCAAATTAATCTTTACTTATATTTGTGTCCAATTTTCTACCAATTCTTCTCTTCTTGTTGAAATTTTTATTTTGATTGTTGATGAAGAATAAAAACTTAAAGTATTATATGATTAAGAACTAATCCCTTATGGTGGTTGTGGTTCTCATATTCACTCTCACAATATATGTCCTCCAAACACATTAAAAATTATTCACCAAAAATCAAGATCAAAGTTAGGAACCACACTAGAAAGCCAAAATTAAAACCCTCATATTCTATTTAATTGAATCTTCTTACAAAGTTTGGCCCTTTCAAAAACCTAGGATGAACTCTATCAACCATAATAATAATAACCACTTCCTTCAAAACTATTACAACTCAAGCTAAACAAATTCATATTTTTGATGATTACGAACATTGTGGCTGACATTTTTGTGTCTCCTAGTATTTGTATTATATATTTTATTTGTGTGTGTACTAACATTTCAGGAACACCATGCACAATCCAACGATGATTCAGGGCTCAAGATTAGGTAGAATAGGTTACGCTGTAAAAGAATTCATAATATTCAGTGATGTATTTTTTTATTTCTTGAGTCAAGTCCAATAAGGGAGTTTGCTAGCTTGGTGATCATGCACACACATTCAAGAAAGTAAGATTTGATCAAAATAAGAAGTTAAACTTTTTGAAGTAATCATATTGTATAATTTCTATGGTACTGTATGATCATCTCATCAAAATGACTAATTTTGATATTAATGCAATTTAAACTAATCATATTGTACACTATAAATCATATAGGACGATATGGAGAAATCAAGAAAATAGTAGCCAATCATAATTTTGGCAAAATTTTAATATTCAAAATTTTTATTAATCGTATTGTATGATATACATCATACTCGATAATCTATGATAGTCATAACTGAATTAATCTAGTGATTTAGGGGATGATATGGTTAAATTTCTTATTCAAATTGTTTAAGACAAAGCTCTGTATCGGATGATAATTAATCATCGACCATTATCCAAGATGAAACGCCATAATTTTTCCACTAATCGTAATAGGATGATCTAAATTTTTGTATTAAATGATGAGTACAAAAACCTGAATTGATCGTACAGGGTAAAGCCATTCATACTGGCTGAAAGGGCTATTTTGAACTAATTGTACAATATAATCCTAGATTATACTAGATGATCAATGCCGCCATAATTAAGTTTCTATGGTTTTTTAAAGCCCTCTATTTAAGCTTTCTCAAAAGACTCAGTAAGTGTCTTTGGCATGCATTGAGTCTCGGTTCTTCTACAGAAAACTTGAAGAGAGAGCCTTAAAAGGGAGAGAGAAAAGGGTGGAGTTTAAGAGGGAGAATATCCTTGTAGATTTTAAGGAACTGAGGTGGGAGTTTCACATGGTTGCTCCGACGAACTTGTAGATTAGTACCATCATAGTCAAGATTTGTCTTGAGGGAAGTTTTGAGAAGAAGAAGATCTCTTTGAAGTCAAAAGACTCGTCTACTCCAAAGCAACGAGGTAGGTGAAAGGGATTCATTGTTCTCTGCCATCTCATGGAATGAGAAAAAGAAGTCGGGGTTCTCTGCTTATGAAAGGAGTTTTGGTCCCCTGCCGCACCGGGTTGGTGGAAGAGATTTTGTAAGGGCTTCTCCGCCTAGCTTGGGGCTAAAGGAGAGTTATTGAAGGTTTAGTATAATATCTGGAATGGAGGTTTCCAAATAATGGATGTAGGTCAGGTTGGATAAAACTATTATAAAATCTGGTGTATTTTATCTTATTATTTACTGCGCTTTTATTTATCAATAATTTAATGTGTGGTTGACAAATTCAAATTTTTTGCTATTATGAAATTAATATGCTTCTGTATTAGGCAATTAAATTGTTTATTTTAATATATTAAATAAGTTATAAAAATATTTTCTTTTTTGTTAAAGAAATTTTTTAATTACCAATTCACCCCCCCCCCCCACCAATTCCCAATTCCCCCCCCCCCCCCCCGCCTCTCGATTAGCGTCGGGCTTATTTTTTAAAAAACTCTTTCCTCATATGTCCCCATTAAAACCCCTATAAATTCAAGCACCTCTATTGCATTACCATAATAAAAAACATCATCTACCAAACAATCATTACCCAACACAACAAAAATTTTTAACCCTTTCTTAAAAATTTGAGGAACTCAATCCCCTATCTCTAGATATTTTGTAAATCATCCTACAAGTCATCTTATAACAAATAAATAAAAATCATCCATTCTAATAAACATATTTTTCCTTTCTTCTTAGATTATATGGAGTTTCAATGGTCTTGATTACATCTTCAATTACTAGGGTCTAACCATGTATGATAATATTCACTTCATTTTTATTCTTGTATCTATGGTCAATTTCTTTTTTACCCTTAATTTTTCCATACTTATAAGCTTTATAATAATAAGGGTAATCACCATGACTTTAATATTACTCCTCTAAAGTGAATCTGGTTAAAGTGGAATGCTTCCTCTACTCTTTTAACCCCTTAGTAACCCCTTCACCAGATTATCCATGGTTAACTCTCTTATGGAACTTTAAACTCTATCCTTACTATAGTTTGTTATTCCTCTGATTCCTATGAAGATATGATATCTCTTTGGAACTCAACTAAGAATAATGGTGTCATTAATTTTATCTCAAACTAAGGGAATTTAACTGTTGATGTCGCTCATGTGATAAAGCTTGTGGAGTTCATATTCTCTCTTTTGTTGGTTGATGGGTGTTGTTTATTAGTTTTGTGTGCAGCTTACTAGACTAATTATGTTGTCAATAGTGTGAGCTATACACAGATCTAGAATGTGATATGAAAATGCCTAGATTTTCTTTGATATAGAAATAATTAAAGCCAACTTTATAAGTAAACATGTTGATTAAGTAATAAAGTGAGGGAGAAGATTATCGATCCCACATGGAAGTGTTCTGATTAATTGCAACTAAGCTATTACTATTTAATATAGATGCTCAATTTATCTTACTAAAAAATAAAATGATTATTTTTGAGTTTTTTTCCAATTAAATAAGACTTACAAGAAAATTAAATACTAATAGAAATGAAGCATTTTGTACTAATGAATGCAAAACAATATAGTTTTCTTAATAAAGCTCTTCAATTTAGATGTGGATCAGAACATATACATCCCTAGATCTCTATCAAATTTGTGAAGGGGAAAGGGGATGTTTATGGTCTTTTTACAGTTATAATATCTCCATAGAACCTAGAAGGTTTAACATCCTATTTCTAGGTATACCAATATTTCATTTCAATTCTCTTATTTATTCCAAACATGAATAACAAAAGAAAAATGCAAATTCATGTTCATTTCATTATTATAAGAAAATGATACAGAAGAATTGGTAAATACAAAGGTCACTTGGAAGGATGAATTAATATTTTCTACATTCATTCTTCCTCTAACAATAAATTTGCTTACAAAATAAAGGATATAATCTCCAAATGAAAGTATTTAGCACTTCCCTTGTCTCCCTTAGAATTTACTCTAAGTGGGAGCTAGAAGAAGGCACTAAAAAGTATAAGAATTTATTTAGAATGACTGAACACCCTAAATAAAAGAACTAAAAACTATTTATATAAGTACAAGAATGGAGTCAAGTGCCATGATGATATGCATGGTGGCAACATGGAGATATAAGATTAACTAGCACCTCAATGTTGTTAATCTTGCTCTGTCGCAGTGCTGGGAAAAGCTAGCATGGTTGATAGTTGATTGGGCATATATTTTGCCTGAGACTATGTGGTTCTTCATTTTAGTAGTTGCTCCATTATAGTGCTGCAAAAGTTGGTGCTACAATACCCATTTTCTCTATACTCTAGCGCTGCAGTATTGATTTCTAGTGCAGCAATGCCTTGATGCATTGTTACACTAACCTTAGCTCCATACGATATTGATAAATCTTGAAATTCTCAAGCGATGGGCACTGTAATGTCATAATTAAGTACTAGGGTGCTGTACATAACAACGATGTGGTGCAAAAATTAGGGGCACTGTAACGCTTGTTCAAAACTTGAGGATTATTATACTTCCCTGAATATTCCAGCACAAACATAACCAAAATTATATATATTTACTAAATTTTATCATAATAAATAATATAAATTTTACACTTAACAAATTCCCCTAGCTTAAACTCTTATTTATTCTCAAGTAATGGAGAAATCACCTATTAGTTAACTTTATAGCCCAAGTACTCATATTTTTTCTTTTACATATTTCCTTCTATGATTTTTAATATTTTCCTTTTTCTTAGACTTATGGAGTATATATTTAATGATTTTGAATATCAATTTTTCTTTCATCCTTTTCCTACTCCAATTGATTTATTGTAAGGACTTAATAAGGTCATTAATTCCATATTTAAGTTTAATATGATATTCCTAATTTAAGCTGCCCACTTCTCTTCCTTAAACTAAATTGATCATCTTTAACTTAGTAGTCATTATGTTAGTGTATAGTTTCTAAATTCAAAACAAGTCTATAGCTTAAGTGATCTATTTTAGTTAATTATTAAGCTTTCAAATTATGAATTATTATGCATTGTTCATTCAAACTATCATCAAGGATTTTATTATTATCTTAATTTTACATAATTTTAAATTATCATTTTTTATTCTTGTTAAATAAGCAATCGAAACACAAGCGTTATATATAGAATAATATTAAATAATTAAGCATAAATAATTTAAATTACATATAAATAACATAACAAAATAAGGTAAATACAAGTAAACAAAATCTAAGACCAAAAAATAACATAACATATACGAAATACAAAATAAGAAACATATTTGGGTTGCCTCCCATCGATACTAAGTTTATAGTCTTCAGCTAAGTTATGCCAAGTATTCTTTTAGGGGATGAACCAAGTCAGTGATATTTCTCAAGCGATTTATCTCCCCTCCTAAAAAAATGTTTCAATCTATAGCCATTGACTTTAAATATGTGTGAACTTCTCTCATCTTGAATTTTAGCAGCTATAGGGAAATACTTCTATAATAGTGAATGGTCCTAAACACCTAATTTTTTTTTTCCTAGAAAGAATTTTAATTTAGAGTTGAAGAACAAAATTTTTTATCTATGGGTGAATTTAAGAAGCTTATGATAATAAAATTTCTTAACTTTATCTTTACAAACATAGCATTTTTATAATCTACATTTCTAAATTCTTCTAATTCATTCTAATATATTAATCTCTTTTCTTTTGCTCTCTTAAGATTGAAATTTAACTCTTTCACTACCCCAAATACTTTATGTTTTAATTCTACATGAAGGTGGCAAGCTTTCCAAAAATTAATTTATCGGGGGGCATACCAATAGGAGTCTTAAAAGAAGATATGTAAATCCTCAAATATTAAACAGCTTAATCTCCAAAATAAAATTTAAGGGAATTTTATTTATTATAAAACTATTTCCTACTCTTTGACATTGATCAAACTTTCTAATAGATACATTAACATCCTTAAATAATGCAATCCAATAAAATCTTTATTGGAGAACCTTAGAAGTAGTTCTAAATTCTCTAAAATGACCTCCATAATGAAAATCATGGCATTCCCTTATTATAGGTTCTATTTCTTCTTGAGGGATATATCTCCTAATGATTTGGCCATTAAAGGCTATACATAAATATGGTTCATCCCAAAAATAAAATTTGGCATCAAGCATTTTTTTTCTAGGTAGAGGATAAATCAAATGGAAGCACACTACTAACAATGAATTTAATAATATAAGCATACTATGGTATCTGCTCAGATGCAAAGCAAACAATTGCTCATAAGGAAAAAACTCAATAATTTTATTTTCATTAGATACATAATCTTCATTTTTCATTCTTGATAGGTGATAAGAAATTTTATTTTCAATTCCTTTTCTATCTAAAATTTTTACATCAAATTCTTGTAATAAAAGAATCCACGTCACTAATCTAGGTTTAGTAACTTTTTTATGTCATAAGGTATTTGTTTGTAGAATTAACATTGCAGACAATTATTTTTATACCAATCAAATAAGACCAAAATTTATCAAAAGCAAAGACAATAAAGCTAGTAGTTCTTTTTCAATGTTGGTTTAGTTACATTGTGAAGCATTCAATGTTATTCTAGAATAAAAAATAATATATTTTTTCTTATCTTGCTTTTGGCTAAGAACTATACCTACATCAAAATCACTTGCATTCCAAATAATCATGAAAGGCATAGAGCAATTAGGAGCAATAATAATAGGTGATGAAATTAAATATTATTTCAATGTTTTAAAGGCTTCAAGACATGCAGTGTAGAAAATAAAAGGAATATTTTTTCCAACACATTACATAATGGCTTAGAGATTATTTTAAAAGTCCTTTATAAATCTTCTATAAAATCGTACATGTCTAAGGAAGTCCCTTATTCCTTTAACTGAAGTGGGTGGGGGCAGCTTCTAAATTTCTTAAATTTTTTCTTTATCTACTTCTAATCCTCCCATAAAAATTTCATTCCGTAGGATAATCCCTTTAGTCACCATAAATTGACATTTTCACTAGTCTAAAATTAAAATTTGAAAGTTTGTCAGGGATATTAAGCCCTTATGAACTATTACTGAGGCTAACCAAGAGGGGGGTGAATTGGTATTTAAAAATTTCTTCAAACAAGATCCTAAAATCAATCAAATAATCACCACAGAAATTAAAGTGCTGAAATTAAATGTCGAAGTACAACAAGAAACAACACACCATATTTTATAGTGGTTCGGTCAACTTGACCTATGCCCACTCCTTGGAGCCTCTCCTCTGGGTATTGCACTAAACACAGTGTCTCTCCTTTTTGCCCCACAGCAAGGCAGAGAAGCCCGTACAAAAAATCTTTTCCACCAACCCCGGTGAGGCAAAGAACCCAACTCGTTTTGCTTTCTCTTGAAGCAGGCATAGAACCCAACTCCTTTTGCTTCCTCCTAAAGTAGGTAGAGAACCTCGATCCATTGCTGAAGTAGACCTCTCTCGAACCTCCAAGGAACTAGGGGCGATGATCGAAGAAGACAATGTGGATCCTTTCTTGGAGAAACCTTTGTGAAACCCCTCACAAGATCCTCTCTCTCTCTCTCTTCCTTACTCTCCCTCTCCTCTTAGCACTCTCAGGTCAGTACAGCAGCAAAAGATATTCTCTTGAGAAAATAAGAGATCATTTAAACAATGGCTCCAAATTTACCCTAATTTATAACTAATAATTAAATATCATCCAAGATGATTGACCGATCATCTAGTAGATTAGTTCAAATTAAGCTCAAGCAGTCAGGATGATGTGGGAGAGTCTGGATGATTAGAAGGTTCTATAATTCAAATCATCCAGGATGATAGTATATCATTCTGTATGATTAGTTCAAGTCAACAAATATCATCTAGACCATCGCCCTAGATGGATGTTTATATGTTGAAAAGTAACTTGATCGTCTAGGATGATCTCACGATCAATTAGGCCGCTTAGTACAAAATGTTACATTTCATCTAGAACATCACCCTGGATTGATCTCTGGACAATGAAAAACTAACTAGATCATCTGGGCTGATATCACGATCATTAGAGATGATTAGTAAATAACATCACATATCGGCCAGAACATCGCCCTGGATGGAGCTAGGTCAATTATAGATCATCCAGGAAGAACTAAGGTTTGTTTAACTAATTATCTCGGATGATCCTACGATCATCCAGGATGATATGATCAAGCAATCTTAATTTCTTTCCTTAATTACTAGACTAATTTAGGAATAATTCTAGTGCATCATCCAAGATGATGTCCTGGATGATGTCCAAAAATAAAACATACCTAAATAAATCTAGCAGTTGATTCTTCTGATTTGAGCCTATCATCCCGGACGATGAGAATATAATCCAGGCCGATTTGCTTGATTGTGGCTGCCTTAACCAGGATGCCCAAGTTAAGGTTTTTGTTTTTAACAGATCGTTTATAACAATTTGGGATTGTCCTGGACTATGTGATCAAAAGCAAAAAACACTAAAATAGACAGAATTTTTCCCCCAAGTGTGTGTGTTCAAGGTTACTTAGCATCAGGACCCATAATATTACAATTGACTCGAGAAAAGTTAAAAGATACTTGACGTACATTACAAGATGACTTAGTCCTAATCTATCAAATTTTAAGCTAGTTCGATTTGCAATTTGATCTTGTGGGCCTGAAGCATTAGTAGGCAAGGCAGTCGTAGAAAAATAGAAATGTTTGCTATCATTAAAACTATATTCCCTTTAATCATATTTGCAACAATCTCCCCTTTTTTTATGATGATAAACAAAAATATTTCAAGCAGTTCAATTTAAACATCACATGGAAAAACAAATTGAATCAGGAAGTTTAAATTTTACTAAAAAATGATCACAGTACAACTAACCAACATAAAAGGCAAAAACTAAACAACAAAAAATAGTACAACTACTCCCCCTTTTGACATCACAAAAAGGAGGGAACAAAAAAGAAAGAAACTACCAAACAGAATAAAGTACATCAAAAAAACCCAATACAAGAGAACAAACTACAAGTAGGATGGCCCCTAATCATCCGAAGGAGGAGGAGGAGGTGGTGGTGGTGGTTGAATAAAGCTAGAAAAAGTAACAAACTGCTCCCCAAACTAGGCCATATCTTTGTCGTGCTGGCACTGTTGGTGAACCACGTAAGAGTCAAAATAAGCAACATCCTCCTTAGCTCCCTTAGCTTCCTCGTGCTCTGGGTGGAGACGAGTTCTGTGAAGAGCATAAAAAGAGTTATTGGTGTAGAAGGAAGGATAAAAGTTCAGAGAGGTAGGATATTGAAGGTTATATTTAGATTCTAGGATATAAGCTATGATGTGTTCAAGTCCAAGGTTAGGCTTCCTCCTTTGTTTTGGATCCCTAATGCTCTTGAGGTGCTAAATATAGTGGAAAACCAAATCAATCGCATTGAATTCACGATGAGCCAAGATATAGAAAGTGGTGATCAAAAGGAGTCAAATAAAATATGGACACGATCACCAGCTTTCAAAATAACTGAGGTGCGGAGGACATGTTGGACATTCCTAGTATCTTTAAGTAAGTTGCTAGATTCCCTAACATAATAGGAGATAGAAGTGTTTCTAAGAAAGAGATTTCTCATAGCCCGGTCAAAATTAGGGTCTTGAGCCAAGGGGTGAAGCTTGTCTCCAATAGCGAACAACTGTAGAAACTCTTGAAAATCTTTATATATGATCTCAACATGATGCTTATTAACATAAGACTTAAGTGCAGTGAAGGAGGAGTTGATTTCGAGTCTAACAAAAAACTTGAAAAGCATTTTAAAGTTGAAAGGAACAGCAAGTGTAAGTATAAAAGTTAGAGAGGTGTGTGAAAAAAGGTCAAGAAAAGGATAGGAAAGCGTACGTGGATTGACAATCCAGGAAAAGGTGATCCAAGCTATCTTGAAATAGAGATAGGTGGCTTGGTTGGCTGCTTCAGTGAAACGAGAGTCAAGATTGGCCCTCGAGAAGCTTCCAGCAGACATACAGGAATGCTTGCCACCTGCCATGAACATAGAAAATTGATAGAAAGTAAGAGCAAAGGTGAATGTAGAAGGCTTGGGTGAGAAAAATCATTTGAAAGCCTTAGTTCATAAAGAAACAAACCTATCATCTAGGAAAATCACAGAATCATCTATGACAATCAGGTGAAATTATTGCGTCCGGGACGATTGGTCAAAAAGGCGGTAATATCAGCCAGGATAATCAAACATCATCCAGGATGATAAAATATAGGTGATTGTCCTGAGGAGTCAATTTGAATGATCTTTGAAAAGAAAATCATCTTGGCCGATTAGGTGGATCGTCCAAGATGATACATAATAACGAATCATTCCGACTGGATTTAAAATGTTTAAATCACTGCCATGTGTTTCATCTAGGACGAACAAGTGTATCATTTGGGATGATAACCAATAATTGATTGTACCGGCAAAATTTAAATATCTAAATGCATTGCCACGTGTGTCATCCAAGATGATCAGGTGGATCGTCCGGGTCGATCACCAATAATTGAGCAGAAATTATGAAGATCATCCACGCAAGGAGTATCGTCCAGGAGGATGATAAATAATTAAAGCAGAAGATGATCAGATTGTCTAGGACGATAATGGATCATCCAGGATGATCATAACCAGAGAAGTCATATCAGCCATTAGATGGAATTTTAAGAGTGGATTGAATGTATCGTCAAGGATAATGTGAACAAAGATTGAAATTCTGGAGGTGGATGGAGAAGATCGGAGAAGGCCCAAAAACACAAAAAATAACAATAAAAGATAAAAATAAAATACTAAAAAGATAATAAAAATAACAAAATGAACTAAAATAATATTTTTAAAAATTTAATCAAAGCATGAATATGATAAATTTTCCAGGTGATTGAATTTAAAAATCTATAAGAACAATGAGATAACATCGTTGAAATCCAAAAATAGTAAAATAGTCGATTCTATTAGCCCTAGCTTGAACTTCTCTCAGGGCAAAATTGTCTTTTGAAAATAAAAGACCTAACTGAAAAAAAACAATTTGATAAGAAAAAGATATCCATTCAAAACTTGGTTCCAAAAAAAATATCTTATAGAATAATATATCAAAGTAATTTATCACAATCATAAAATTCGAAATCAGGCCTTCAAAAATATCAATTGACACATAAATTCTTCTAAGATTTAAAGGTTTAAAAGAGAAGGAAGCTTGCCTTTTGTGGGCTCATTTTATGCCTCTTATCAATTGATTGGCGCACTTTATGCATCTTTTGATTTTTGATGCACTTTGTTTATCTTTCAATTTTTGGGCGATCATTGCGCATTTTTTTAAGTTTTTTTTTGCTAATTTTATGCCCTTATCATTTTTGCAAGCTATATCCCTTTTCAAAACTCTTAAATACTCTCAGTTGTTAGTATATCTTCCAGATGTTAGAGAACAAAGAACTGACTCTCTAAAATAAAGAAGAATGAACCACATAATAGAATCAAATTCATATGATAAATACAATGATAAGATTATAAAGTTTGAAAGTAATATAAAGACTTTAAACATTATATATATAAGATAAATTATTGTAGCAAGATAGAAGAGATCTTAATTGCAAAATCCAGTTGTTAATTTGTGATACACTTTTGTTTAGAAAAGAAAATTACACTGCTAAAAGAGGTTAGAGGAAGGGAAACAATCAACGGTGTTTTCTAGCTTTAACTAATTTAGAGATGTCAAAAATTGACTATAAATTTTTAAAGATAAAAACAAGGCATAAAATATCATTTCAGTTGTGATTACAAAAGAAAAGAAAGAAAAATTAAAATAATAGAAATGAACAACAAGAAATACAATATCAAGCAAAAAGTAAAACAAATAAATCTAAAACAGACAAAAGAGTAGAAAAAAAATAATAACAAGCAACAAGACATAAAATTTAGATTTCAGTAAACATCAAGTTCATGTAATTATGTGTCGTGAGCCTCCACTGTCTAGGTATCACATGCTCTCACGAGGCCTTTTGTGATAGCAACCCTATAAAATCATCAAATGTCATATTTAGAAACCCAAACAGATTTGGGTCCCATCTTATGAAAAGAAAAATGCAATGCATGTGTGTTATACTATGAATCATGTAATTTAGGTCTCCACACCCAATGTGTACTATGATGAATAGTGCAAGTATGTGAGATGTGTTCTAGCATGCCTCATGAAAAACATCTAACTCCAGGAAAAGGGTTTACTAATCTATTCGAGTTAAAGTGTCTCTTCCTAGGTTTCAAAAATTTTGGTTTTGGATCATGATTGAAAAATTGTTCAGGTGTAGGTGAATTCCTATTTTTCTCAAGTACATTCAAGTCATCTTTAAATCTTGAGTTAGCACTTTCTAAAAAAATGTTATCAACTCTCAAATAGTGCTCCCTATGCTTAGATTTATTAATATATTTTTTAAAATCAGTTTCAATTGAGGTGTATGATACTTTCAATGAATCATACTCAATAACCAACTCAGAATACTTTTTATTTAATGCATCAAACTCACCAAGTAAAGACATGTGATCGCTATCAAGTATGGAGTGATCTTTAAAAATTACTTCATGCACTTTTTGCAAATTTAAGAATTATAATTTCAAACTAGCATGCGATTTCTTAAGTTTCCTATATGATGCATGAATTTTCTCACAAACTTCAAGTAATTGTTCGTCTCTTAGTTCACATACCTCTTCTTCATCAGACTGACCAATATGATCACTGACCATCAAGCATAAGTTTGTTCTCTCCTCCTCAGCTTCAGTCTCAGAGGAGTCTGATGCCCAATTTGCATAGAACTCCTTTTGAAACCGCTTCTTATCCTTATCATTTCTGAACTTGGGTTTCTCCTCACCCTTCTCCTTTCTTGAGTGATCATTAAGTGTAGGACAATCAACTTTGACATTTCCAGGCTTCCTACATTTAAAGCAAACTGTATTAGAAGAACTTTTAAAGTTTTTGCTATCCTTACCTTTGTTTCATTTCTGGTGGTGCTTGTGATTCTTCCTTAGAAAGCTTTAAATTACAAAGTGATTAAGGCAAAGTTTTCACTTTCAAATCTGAAAGAATTTGTATCCAAATCATTAACCATTAGCTCTATAATTTTCTACTTCTTTCGCTCTCTTGCATCAAGTTGTCTTCCGTTCACCCCTTGCTCGTAATTAATGAGTGATCCAAGTAAGTTATCAATAAAATAAGTCTTTAAATCCTTAGATTTAGTAATTATAGTAATTTTAGTATCAAAAGAAGAAGGAAAGAATTATAAAATTTTATTAACTTTTCAAAGTTAATTAGCTCTCTTCCTAAGGCATGCAATGAGGTGACAATTTGAGTAAACCTAGTATATATATATCAGAAATTGATTCAGTAAGTTTCATACAAAAAAGTTCGTAGTCATGCAATAAAATATTCAACCTAGATTACCTAACTTCATTGTTCTCTCATATGTGATACACAATCTATCTCAAATTTTTTTGCCAGTAGAACAAGTTGAAACACACATAAAATCTTCCGATTTCAAAGAACAAAAAAGACATTTCAAGCATTTTACATTCAATTGTACAAAATCCCTATCATCAAAATTCCATGCAATAAAAGGAAGCTCAATTTTAATGTCATTAATTTTATGTAACTGAGGTGAATATCCATCCTTAATAAGCATCCACATGCGATAGTCAATCGATTGTAAAAATATAGGTATATGAGTTTTCAAAAAATCAAAAGGAATATTATCAAAGCATGGTGGTCAGGTAATAGAATGCCCTTCTGTAGTATTATGATTACCATAGCCACTGATCAAGATTCAAAAGTTTTCAAAAACTAAATTTTATGAATCCTACTTTGATACCACTTAGAAGTTTGTCAGGGATATTATTGTTGATTCTTGTTGAATCTTGAAAAGGTTATTAAACCTAGACTAATATCCCAAGGATAATCAAGAGGGGGGTGAATTGGTAATTTAAAAATTCTCTTGGATTTAAAAATGTGAAATCGATTATTGATTTGTAGCAATTTTAATAAAAATTATTTTAAATCCAATTTTTCAACCACAAAATTAAAATTGAAATAAGTAAGCAACGAAAATGCTTAAAAAGATTTATAGTGGTTCAGTCAAACACGACCTACATTCACTCCCTGGAGCCTCCCACTTCAGATACTGCACTATAACCAAAGTGACTCTCCTTTTACCCCCACAGTAAGGCGAAGAAGTCTTTTTCAAAACTGTCTTCCACTAATCATCGGTGTGGTAGAGAACCGTCATCCTTTCACACCCTCCAAGTGTAGGTAGAGAACCTTCATCCTTTCACACCCTCCAAGTGTAGGCAGAGAACCTTCATCCTTTCACACCCTCCAAGTATAGGCAGAGAACCTTCATCCTTTCACACCCTTCAAGTGTAGGCAGAGAACCTTCATCCTTTCACACCCTCAAAGTGTAGGCAGAGAACTTTCATCCTTTCATACCCTCTAAGTGTAGCTAGAGAACCTTTGGCTATTTACAATCTCCAAGTGTAGGCAGAGAATATTCGGCTGTTCACACTCTCTAAGTATAGGCAAAGAACCTTTGGCTGTTCACACTCTCCAAGTATAGGTAGAGAACCTTGGGTCTTTCTTCAAATATCTTCTTATGAGAAAATTAGAAAGAGAAGAGGAAGAGTTAAAATTGCAAATCAAACATAGAGATCCTTACCTTTGAGTAACCTTGTGAACCCTTCATACTCCACTAGCAAGAAATCTCTCTTAAACACTCTCTCACACTCTCTCCTTCAATTGCCCTTGAAAAATCACGAAGACCACCACTGAAATACTTTCACGTCAGTTTTTAATGGACCTTTTATATAAAAGACACGAAAAATCATACATAAAATATAAAATTTCAATTTTGAGTGTGCACGATCGTATAATATGATTGTATGTTCATACGTATAAACATTTCAAATACTATTGTATACAAACCAGTTGTGAATCAATATAAAATCATTTTGTACTCGATCATCGTCCAGATGAACTAAGCTCTTTCGGGATGAACAATATGAAAATTTTCAATTTTTGTTTGTATGAAACATCAAGATGCAATAACTGAGAACTGGACCGACACGTTCATCCTAGTATGAAGTGGTGATCATCCTGATCTTATTTCGAGAACAAAACAAAGGTGTTCATCCCTGTACGAAGGCTGAGATCGTCTTATACGATTTTTATTTATGAATAAAATAGAGGCATTTGTCCTGGTACAAAGACTGAGATTGTTTGTATGATCTTCGAATGAGGACAGAACCGAGACATTCATCCCTGTACAAAAATTGAGATCGTCCATACGATCTTCATATAATGACAGAATCAAGACGTCCCGTACGATTTATACTGAGAAAAAGTTTTTCATCCCTGTTCATATGACTGCTCATCGAGAGAATAATTGATCAGATCATCACGTACAAATGGATATCATACAGAACGATCAGTTTTAAAATATTATAAATTTTAAACTCTCCTCTGATGTGTGTGTGTGTGTACTCAATTACTCAATTACAATCACACTCTCTCAAACTCAATAAACTAGAAAAATATAGACTTCAATTATAATAAAACTCTAAACTAATATTGATTTGAAGTCTTCAATAATCCGGAGTATGATTTCCCTGAAATGTTAGTACACATAAGAGCAAAAACAATTTTTCCAAAACATGTTAGGAGAAATAATAATCAAAACAATAATATTTGGAATCATAAAAAACATACAAGTTGCAAGAATATCAAACATGTAAGAACCAAGTAGCAACTATCTCAGCAATCTCCCCTTTTTTATGATGGAAAAATAATTATTGTTTGAATAACATTGAAAACTCCAAATTTCTCCTTAACTCCCCCTAAATGAATAAGCATGTGAACATAATGGTATTCTTTGAAGTGCAAGTCAAATGAAGATTAGATAGATTCAATTTCCAATACAAAATATAATTGAATATTAGATAGAATTTAACTTGAAGATTAAAATATAAAGGAAAAGAAAAATATTAAAAAACTTGTTTTGGCGACATTGCGTATCTTTTCAAATATTTATGGCACACTTTGTGCATCTTTCGGTAGTTGGGCTAATTTTATGCCTCTTGTCAATTTGTGAACCATTGTGTATTCTTTCAATTTTTGTACACTTTGTACATATCTTTGCTTTCTCCCTCTTTTAATTGATCTTTCAAAAATCAATAATCTAAAAACTCAAAGTTCTCTAAGTATAATGATAATTATATTGAAAAGAGAATTTAAAACATCAAAATTATAATAATAATATTATAATTATGTATGCCTAAAAATAACATGAGATTGATAGTTTTAACTCAATCTAAGTTATATATTAACTTGAAATGTTTGAAAATTAGATTTCATAATGAAACTAATCTTTATATTACATTTTCGATTATAACACTTTTTAGATCAATTAAGTCAGATTTATCATATAGGCAATCTAATATTTCAAACAAAGAACAAAAATAACTAAACAAAACTAGACATTTTTATTGATATCAATATAAAGATGATACAATGAACAACATTTGATATCAATACATCTATCTCAAATAATGAAAAAGCATAACAACATCAAAGATCTGACACAAGATAAGTACAAAAAACATTAAACAAATATAAGTACATAAATCATCACATCACATCTTAGGAACTGGCAAAGATAATATCCAAGAAGTACATCGACAAATCAGAGGGGCCCTGGCTGGAAGAGGAGGCTGGTTGAATATAGAAAAATAGCTATTCAACATAGCCACATTGATTTTCACGGAGTCAAACTGACTTCGAATCCAACCCTTATCCTGCTGGTACTATGCATCTTGCTAATTTAGATGAGCCTAAATTTGATCAAAATGCTAATCAAAATAACTCTTTAGTCGGCCAAAGCGATGGACTATCTCCTAAAAGTAAGGTCCACGAGTAGGTGCAAGTGCAGAAGCAAGAGCACCCCCTTCTCCCTCACAATCCTCACTAGGATCATCTCTCCCAAAAAGTGCTCTAAAAGAGGCATCAATGAAATGGATAGGCAACTCAAAATGAGGATCAGGATGAACAAGATTGTACTTCTTCTCAAGGATATAGGTC
This sequence comes from Dendrobium catenatum, assembly GCF_001605985.2. Lineage (NCBI taxonomy): Eukaryota > Viridiplantae > Streptophyta > Magnoliopsida > Asparagales > Orchidaceae > Dendrobium > Dendrobium catenatum. The sequence goes on along the minus strand of NW_021319813.1, from coordinate 812,832 downwards.
AATAAGTGTCCTAAAGTAATATTTTACTTCCTCTTATGTGAGACATGACCAATTTCATAAAGTCTGTGAATATAATAAATAATAAGTTGGGCTTCATCAATAGGTTGCAAGTCATGATAAGATAAGTTACACTGGACAAAAGAGGAGTAATGTTAATACGGTCCCCAGCTTTAGGAATTATGGAGGTTCTAAGGACATGCTGGATGATCCTAGCATTTTCATTTAAAGTAGAGACCCTAGGAAAATGACACACTTGATCAATCCCTCTAATAACTTTGTTGATTTCAGTTCAGTCAAAATCAGATGTAAGGGTCAAAGTGTGGGCTCTAACTCCTTGAGTCCTTAAGTGCAAAAAAGTTCCCAAATTTTCCTTAGGTATTTATACCCTCTTCTTCAAAACATAGGGTCTGATCCTACTCACATCCTTACTAAATGACATGTTTGCTAGAAAGTAGTGGAATGTTTCTTTTTTTAGCCATAGATCAAGGCCAGGACAAAAGAAAATTGGGTAGTAGCAAAAAAGAGACATTACTTGATAATGAATAACTTCTTAAAGTAGGATTCGAGAAGGTATTATTTTTGTAGAGAAAAATCTAAGGAAGGATTCCTCATTCTCGCGGAACATAAAGGTGTCATCTCCACTCCTGGACGATGATGCCTTAATGAGTCTACCATTTTGCTAGAGCTGGCCATTGCTAAGATGAAAAAGATTAAAATAGGCTATTGAAGTGAATGAAAATGATCTCTAATGCCTCCTACTTAAGGAAAAATGACCATTCAAACATACGAATTAGGCTTCGTACAGTACAATTTTAGGATTCGTACATATGAAATAAATTTTCTATGTACAAAACAATACGTTAGAAATAAAATGACTTTTCATAACCACGCAAGTTACGAAGCATCCTTTCATACAGGCTTTTTGACCAGACGATCGTACAGATGAATAGGTGTTCGTCCAGGATAAATGGTTATTTCAGATCATTTTAATTACGGTTAGGTTCGTCTCTCCCCATCAAATGACACGTGGTTCGTACATACGAACTAAGGGTTCGTACGTACGATCAGTTATAACAACTAATTTTTTCCGAATAATCATCTAGGTTTGAATATACAATTGAATACACATCGTCTGGGACTATTGAGATCGTACAGTACGATATGTATTGGAAAGTAAAAACTTTATGCAATCAGTTCAAACCAAAATCTCTATGCTACATAATTCATACGGGACAAAAATAATTTTGTATAGTACGATTACAACACTTAGACAAATTCACACGATCGATCATAAACATAAAATTTGATGTGAAAATATATCAAAATCAAACAAAACATACAACCCAAAATTGAAAAACACAAACTAAAATCAAGCACATCAAAATATAAAAAATGGAAAACACACAAAGACAAATATCAAGTTTGCAGAAGATTTTTAATTAAGCATTAAGATCAATCACACCAAGCCTTATTCTTAATGTGCTAAAAGTATCAAAGGCTAATAGTTTTGCAAAAATATCTACAAGTTAATTTTTAGTTGAAACATGGTTCAATTCAATTTCTCCTTTGGATATATGATCCCTAATGAAATGATGTATTATGTCTATGTGTTTGGTTTTAGAATATTGAATATGATTTTTTGAAATGCAAATGGCACTAGTGTTTTCCCAATAAATTGGAATTGTGCCTACTTTAAATCTTAAGTCAATTAACTATTATTTTAACCAAAGAACTTGTGCCACGCAACTTTTTAAGGTAATGTATTCAGCTTCAGTAATAGATAGGGCTACTAAATTCTATTTTCTACTAGAACAAGAAACTAAAGAATTTCCTATAAATTGACAAGTTCCATAAGTACTCTTTCCATCAACCCTATAACCTACAAAGTCTAAATCTGAAAATCCAAGTATTTCAAATAAAGAGCTAAACTTAGGATACCAAATCTCTAAGTTCTGAGTTCCCAAAAGATATCTCAAAATCCTTTTTACTGCTATCAAATGTAATTCTTTTAGATCTGATTGAAATCTAGCACCCAAACAAACATTGAACATAATATCAGGTCTGCTAGAAGTCAATCAAAGCAAAGATCTAATTATTCCTCTAAATTTCTTTAAATAAGTAGATTTTCCCTTTGGGTCCTTATTCAACTAAACTGAGAAACTCATAGGTGTACTAACAAGTTTAGCATTATCCATTTCATACTTTTTAACGATATCCTTAACATATTTTGACTAACTAAGAAATGTTTCCTCTTCAATTTGCTTAATGCTAAAACCTAGAAAGTAACTCAAATCTACCATTAAACTCCTCTCAAATTCACTACTGATTATTTTAGAAAATCATTACAAAGATTTTTATTTGTAGATCCAAAGATGATATCACCAATATAAATTTGTACAATGAGTATATCGTCTCCTAATTTCTTCAAAAAGAGAGTAGTATCTACACTTTCTTTTTAAAAAGATCTCTCGAGAAGGAAAGTACTCAACCTTTCATACCAAGCCCTAGGTGCATGTTCCAATCCATACAATATCTTTTTCAATTTAAAAATATGATTTATGTATTTTGAATTTTCAAAACCTAGAGGTTGTTCAATATAAATATCATCTTGAATTACCCCATTCAAAAAGGTACTTTTAACATCCATTTGAAATAATTTGAATCCTTTAAAATATTAAAAGACTAACAGAACTCTAATTTCTTCAAGTCTTGCTATAAAGGATAAAGTCTCTTCAAAATCAATTCACTCAATCTGATTATACCCCTTAACAACCAATATAGCCTTATTCCTAACAATAACTCCTGAATCATTCATTTTGTTTTTGAACACCCACTTAGTTAAAATCACACTTTGATACTTTGGCCTTATAATTAATTCTCAAACATCATTTCTCATAAATTGATTTAATTATTCTTATATTGCCAAAATTCAAAATTCATCCGAAAGTACTTGATTTATATTTGTAGGTTCAATCATTAAAATAAAGGCAGAATGATTGACTTCTTTGCTTAGTCCATGCCTAGTTCTAACACTCTCATTAGGTTTACATAAAATCAATTCCTTATGGTGGTTTTTAGAAAATTTTAAATCTCTATGCAACGGGTTTTCTTTCACCACATTTCCTTCCAAATTAATTTTCTTGATCCTTTGGGAGTTAATTTTAATTTCATCCTCTTCCACATTTGGCTCTTCCAAAATACTAGATTCATTAAATACAACATGTGTGGTCTCCTCAATTACCAAAGTTCTTTTATTAAATACTTTATAAGATTTTTAAATTCTATAGTATCGAAGAAAAATTCATTCATCTGATTTAGAATCAAATTTTTCTAAGGTAGATTTTTCATTATTATAAATGAACACATTACATCCAAAAACATGCAAATATGAAAAGTTAGGTGTTCTTCCTTTAAGAAGCTCATAGGATGTTTTGTTTAATTTCGATCTAATGTTCACCCTATTTAGAACATAACATGCAGTGCTAACCACTTCAGCCCAAAAATATTTAGAAAGTGAATATTATGCCAATATGACTTGAGCGGCTTCAATTAATATTCTATTCTTTCTTTCGAATATCTCATTCTGTTAAAGGGTATTTGGTGCAAAAAAGTTGTGATTGATTCCTTTTTCTTGGCAAAATTTCTTAAATTTTTCATTTTCAAATTCTCCCTAGTGATCACTTTGAATTGTTAGAATCTCACATCCTAGTTTTCTTTGAATCCAAGTTGAAAAATCTCTAAATTTCTTAAATGATTCACTTTTATGATATAAAAATTTAACCCAAGTGAATCTTATAAAATCATTTACAATCACAAATCTTTATACATTCTCTCCTAGACTTATAATTCTAACTGGTCCAAAAAGATCCATATATAAAATCTCCAAAGGTTCAAGTTCTAGGATTCATCTTAGACTGAAAAGAGGACTTCACATATTTTCCTAATTGACATGCAACCTAAAGGTGATCCTTAGTAAAGTCTAATTTTGGTATACCTCTCACCAAATTCTTTTGGATAATTCTGCTAAGATTTTTCATGTTAAAGTGACAAAGTCTCCTATATCATAACAATGATTCATCAGAATGTTTTCAAATAAAAAGCTTTAGGAGTTTTAATATTATTTAAATCTAGAATATAAACATTTTTTATCCTTATACCATGCAAAAATATCATTATCATTTAGGCTTAATATGCAACTAGTGAGAAAATTTTTTACACTATATCCTTTATCACATAGTTGACTTATACTCAACAGATTATGCTTTAAGCCTTCTATAAGTAGTACATTCTTGATGAAAAAAATTTTAAGTTACCAATCATACCTATGCCAACCACTTTCCTAGTGGTGTTATCTCCAAGAGTAACCTTTCCTCCATTCTTGACTTCCAGTATTATAAATTGCTTAATGTCTCTAGTCATATACTTTGAGCAGCCGCTATCCAGGTACCAAATGCTCTCACGAGATCTTGTATGAGTGTGTGCCTACAAACTATAAAATGTTATACCTAGGAACCCAAACAAGTTTGGGTTCTCCTTTTGGCAAAATAAAACTAGTGTATGTATGAAATGTCTAGGTTTATGAATGTTAAGTCTTCATACTAAATGAGTTTTCTATGTAAGATACAAGTGTGTGTTATATGTCCAATCAAGCCACAAGTATAACATTTAACTCCAATAAATGGATTTCTTAAATTTTTATAATTATTCTGTCTCCTGCTGATTTGCAAAAACTTTCGATATAAAATAGGATTAGTAAAATCTTCCAGTGTTGGTGGTATCCTACTTTCCTTGAGAGCTTTCATTTTTCAATTTCAAAAATATGTTTAAATCATCAAATGTCCTTTTTTTCAAAATTCAGGTAGTGCTCTCTAGTCTTAGATTCATCCCTAAAAACTTTGAATTCTTTTCCTAATTTTGCTTAGGATGATTTTAAAATTTTATTATTTTTATTCAAGTCATCAAATTCATCAAGTAAGCTCATGTAGTTGTTATCCATCAGTGCATGTTCTTTCTTAAGTATTTCATATTCTATTTGTAATTCTTATATTTCTAAATTCAGAATAGCATGCATCTTCTTTAGCTTTCTATATGCATTACAAAATCTTTCAGAAACTTCTAATAATTCAGCATAGGTTAAGTCACATACCTCTTATTGATCTGACTAATTAAGATTATCTGCCATTAAGCACAAGTTGGTGACTTTCTCCTTCTTTTCTGTTTCTGATGAATCTGAAGCCGAGTCTACCCAAAAAGCTCTTTGGAATCTCCTATTTCCCTTCTTCACAATTGGTTTCTCCTCTACCTTCTCCTTGTTATGTGTGGCTTTTAGGTTTGGGCACTCCGATTTTATATATTCAGGTTTCCTGCATTCATGGCAAATTATGTCATTTGAAACATTAACATTCTTATTAAATTTACCTATACTCCACTGCTGGCGTCTCCTCTACTTCCTTTTAAGAATGCTTCTGAATTTTCTAATCATCAAGGCTATGTCATCCTCATCCTTAGGTTATGATAAATCACTCTCCGACTCCTCCACTTTCAGTGCAATATTCTTCTCCTTTTGTTGTTCTCCTGCATCAATCTTTCTTTGACTCACTCCTTGCTCGTAAGCAATTAGTTATCTAAGAAGATTATCAATAGAGTAAACATTTAAATCTTTTGACTCTATAATAGTAGTTATTTTAGCATCATATGCAGTGGGCAAATAACGAAGAATTTTATTAACCATTTCAGCATTCGTTAGTTCCCTATCTAATGCATGCAAAGAAGTGACTATCTGTATAAATCTTGTGTACATGTAAGAAAAAAATTCATTGGGTTTCATGCGAAATAATTCATAGTTATGTAACACGATGTTTAATCTAGACTATTTTACTTCATTAGTCCCTTCATAAGTAATACAAAGTCTATCCTATATGTCCTTTTCACTTTTGTAAGTGAAAACCTTTATGTAATCTTCTAACTAAGTGCACAAAAGAAATTATTTAAGCATTTCGCATTAAGTTGTGCTAAGTCAGGTTCTTCTACAGTCCAATCAGTAAAGGGAGTTTCAACTCTAATACCATCAACTAATCTAGTTGGTTTTGTCTACCCTTCTTAAACTAAGATCCATATACGATAATCTAGTGACTGTTAAAATATAGAAATGTGTATTTTCAAAAAATTGAAAGGAATGTTATCAAATAAAGGAGGTCTAGTGATCGAATGCCCTTCAGGTGTGTTCCAATTTCCAAAAGTAGTCATGCTCGTTTTTCAAAAAGTAGTCTAAACTTATGATTTTGAAATAAAGCTCTTATACTACTTGTTGATTCTTGTTAAATCTAGAATAGGTTGTTAGACCTAAAATAATGTCCCAAGGCTAACCAAGAGGGGGTTGAATTGGTAATTTAAAAAATCTCTTGGATTTAAAAATTTGAAGCCGATTATTAATTTGTAGCAATTTTAATTGAAATTATTTTAAAGCAAATTTTTTAACCACAAAATTAAAATTATAGTAAGCAATGAAAACTAAAATGACACAAAAAGATTTATAGTGGTTCGGTCAAACATGACCTACATCCACTCCCTGAAGCCTCCCACATCATGTATTGCACTATTACCAAAGTGACTCTTCTTTTTCTCCCATAGCAAGGTGGAGAAGTCTTTTACAAAACTCTCTTCCACCAATCCCCAGGGCGGTAGAGAACTGTCGTCCTTTCACACCCTCTAAGTGTAGGCAAAGAACCTTCATCCTTACACACCCTCCAAGTATATGCAGACAACATTCATCCTTTCACACCCTCCAAGTGTTGGCAGAGAACATTCGTCCTTTCACACCCTCCAAGTGTAGGCAGATAACCTTTGTCCTTTAACACCCTCCAACTGTAGGCAGAGAACCTTTGGTTATTCACACTATCCAAATTTAGGCAGAGAACCTTCGATTGTTCACACTCTCCAAGTGTAGGCAGAGAACCTTTGGTTGTTCACACTCTCTAAGTGTAGACAGAGAACCTTGGGTCTTTCTTCAAATATCTTCTCACAAGCAAACTAGAAAGATAAGAGGAAAAGTGAAAAATGCAAATCACACACAGAGAACCTTAACTTTGAGTAACCATGTGAACCCTTCACACTCCACTAGCAAGAAATCTCTCTCAAATACTCTCTCACACTCTCTCCTTCAATTGCCCTTGAAAAATCACGAAGACCACCATTGAAAGACTCTAACGTCAATTTTTAATGAACCTTTTATACAAAAGACATGAAAAATCATCCAAAAAATTGAAAATTTCATTGTTGAGCGTGTACGATTGTATAGTACGATCGTATGTTCGTACATACGAATAGTTCAAATACTATTGCATACGATCCAGTTGTGAATCGATACAAAATCATTTCATACATGATCATCATCTGAACGAACTAAGTTTGTCCAGGACGAACAATATGAAAATTTTCAAATTTTGTCTACACGAAACATCAAGATGAAATAACTGAGAAAAGAACATAAACGTTCGTCCTAATATGAAGCGGTGATCGTCCTGTATGATCTTCATTTAAGAACAAAATAGAAGCTTTCGTCCCTATACAAAAACTGAGATCGTCCCATACGATCATCGTTTGTGAACAAAATAGAGGTGTTCGTCCTAGTATGAAGATTGAGATCATATGTATGATCTTTGTATGAGGACAGAACTGAGATTTTCGTCCCTGTACAAAAATGAAATCGTCCATACAATCTTTGTATGAGGACAGATCTGAGATGTTTGTCCCTATACTAACCTTGGATTCATCCCATATGATTTACACTTAGAAAAAAAAATTTCATCCATGTTCGTATGACTGCTCATCGAGAGAATAACTGATCAGATCGTCCCATACGAATGGATATCATACAGTACGATAAGTTTTAAAATATTATGAATTTTAAACTCTCCCCTGGTGTGTGTGTGTGTGTGTATGTGTGCTCAGTTATTCAATTACAATCACACTCTCTCAGACTAAATAAATTAGAAAAATACAGACTTCAATAACAATAAAACTCTAAATTGATCTTGATTTGAAGTCTTCAACAGTCTGGAGTATGATTTTCTTAAAATGTTAGTACACACAAGAGCAAAAATAATTATTTCAAAATATGTTAGGAGAAATAATAATCAAAATAATAATATTTGGAATTATCAAAAATATATAAGTTGCAAGAATATCAAACATGCGAGAACTAAGTAGTAACTATCTCAACATTTAAGCCCTTATGAACTAATCCCGAGGCTAACCAAGAGGGGGCGTGAATTGAAATTTAAATTTTTCTTAAAACAAGATCACAAACTCAACCAAACAATCATTATAGAAATTAAAGGCGAAGAAACCCGTACAAAAACTCCTTTCACCAACCTTGATAAGATAGAGAACCAACTCCTTTTTTTTCTCATGAAGCAAGCTGAGAACCCAACTCCTTTTGCTTCCTCCTGAAGCAGGCAGAGAACCTCGATCAGTTACTGAAGTAGAAATCTCTTGAACTTCCAAGGAATTAGGGACGATGATAGGAGAAGACAACGCAGATCCTTTCTTTGAGCAACCTTTGTTTAACCCCTCGCAAACTCCCCCTCATAAGACCCTCTCCTCTTGGCTCTCTCAAGTCAGGATAGAAGCAAAATATATTCTCTTAAGAAAATAAGAGATTATTTAAACAAGCGCTCTAAATTTTCCCTAATTTGCAACTAATAGTCAAAAACCATCTATGATGATGTACGATCAGTTCAAATTAAGCTCAAATAGCCAAGACGATTTGGGAGTCTGGATGAATAGAAAGTTCTTTTATTCAGATCATCTAGGATGATATTATATCGTCTTATACGATTATTTTAAGTCAACGAATATCATCCAAACCATCGCTCTGGATGGATGTCTGGATGATGAAAAAGTAACTTGATCGTTCAGGACGATCTCACAATCGCCCGGGCCAATTCGTACAAAACATCATATTTCGTCCAGAACATCACCCTGGATGGATGTCTGAAAGATGAAAAAGTAACTAGATCATATGGGCCAATCTCACAATCGTCTGGGAAAAAACATCACATATCAGCCAAAACATCACCTAGATGGAGCCAGGCCGATTATAGATCATCCAGGAAAAACAAAGGTTTATTTAACTGATTGTCCAGAGCAATCCTGCGATCATCTAGGATGATATAATCGAACAATCAAACCTTAATTCTTTTTCCTTAATTAATAAACTAATTTAGGCATAATTATAGTGTTGAGTCTAGTAATTAGGTTGTTAAGCCTAAGT
>NW_021319813.1:787680-797247 GCF_001605985.2 Dendrobium catenatum | reverse complement strand
CCGGTACGAATGGTTATTACAAGGTCGGTTCCAAAAATTGTAGAAAAACCGTCCTAAGTCGGTTGTATTGTCTAGACGAAAATTGGTTCGGCCGGACAAAATTCTTACAGAGACCAGATTGTCCTGGACGATTTTTAATTTCGTCTGGACGAAAATCTTACAGAGAGCAAATCGTCATGTACGATAATTTAATTTCTTCTGGATGAAAATTTTACAGAGAACAGATTGTCATGGACGATATTTAATTTTGTCTAGACAAAAATCTTACATAAAGAAAATCATCATGTATGATAATTTAATTTCATCTGGACAAAAATTTTACAGAGAACAAATCGTCATGTACGATAATTTAATTTCGTCTGGACAAATATTTTATAGAGAACAAATCGTCCCGGATGATTTTTAATTTCGTCCTGGACGAATTGGACTTAGAAAATTTTATTGGTCAGTTCCTATTCGTTCCATGTGATCTTAATAGGAGATAACTGTCTGATCGTCCCGTACGAACTGATATTGTCCCGTACGATCAGTATAAATTTTATATGATCTCCTTATGTGTGTGTGTATATTTTTATTCACTCAAATTATAATCACTCCCTTTCAAGTTTATTTCAAAGAAAAGTACAAGCTTCAAATTCACAAAGTATCTCATGCTGAATTTGATTTAAAGTATTCGTAGTCTGGAGTTCTATTTTCCTGAAATGTTAGTACACAGAAGAGCAAATATAAATCTTCTAGAATTGTTAGGAGATAACTACATATTTGAACAATAATATTTGGAATCATCAAAACTATACAAGTTGCCAAAATGTAAAACATGCAAATAGCAACTATCTTAACACATTACTCACAAGTGGAACATAAAAAATAGAATAACTACAAGAATCCCCACCAACATTAGAGGAAGGGGACTCAATGGGGCTATGTATAGTATTCTCTAAACAAGTATTTGCTCAAAAAACATAATTATTTATAGACCCAATAGGAACCATAGTCAAAATATTGCCATCCTCCTCAACCATCCCAGAAGGCAAAACATCCACCCTTGGAACCTCATAGTCATCAACATTATAAGCAATAATTAAATCTGATTTAACCATGGAAGCATCAAGCTCAATATCGATACCACCATTAGGAGTTTATAGTTTATTAGCACCTAAATCAACATCACCAACCATGATAATGCCACAAGAATTAACGAAAGGCAAAGCAATAAATCACGGAGTAACCAAATTAGAAACAGGGTCAATGATAAAATGACTAAAACTATCAATATCTAGAACCACCTCATTAATTGTTTGAAGGACATTCTCCTCATTAACTACGAAAGATTTTATAGGTGAGATATGCAAAACAAAAGTATAATTATCCATAATTTTCAAAATAGAAGGAGTATTCATATCAAAATGAACTTAAGATATAACCGGATTTGAAAGAATAATATTGCTTGATGTCAAGACAATACCATGACAAGGTTGACAAGCACCGATTGAATAGCCTAAACATTTACATTTATCATACATGAGAGGGAAATCCTCTATTATAACCTGTTATATATAACCAAAATTATCAGGACCAAACCAAACTTTATCAGTATGTTTTTTGGTAATATCAATCTCAACCAAGACACAAGCAACAAATGGATAAGAGCCCAAAATAGTAGCATTATCAATTTTTAATCGGCGACCAAATAATAGTCCCAAGCCATGAAGGATCCGATCGAGGAGAGAAAAGATGAGGATACAAGTTGGGAAATGATATCCAAAAAGGAATATTTAGAGATTCTACACCAATATACACTAAAGGAGATCATTTGGTTGATTTCATGTAGCAATTTTAAACCAAATAAGATTTATGACAAAAAACTCTACTATAATCAAGATCATTTTCCAAATTGATCAGAGCATGCGAGTGACCTAACAGGGTAACCGAGAACTCTCAAATCAACTTAAGGTTGGAATTTTTTTTTTCAAACTGAGTCAAAACTAGGACGATTAGAGGGGAAAAACCAACTAAAGCAAATTTAAGAGGAGCAACAAGAATCTCCTCCTCCAACACCCATAATAAAGGCATACCACAAAAAGTTGTAGACTTAAGGTCGAGAAAATGCATAGAAGGTGAGGAAACATATAACACATCAAGAAACAAGTGAGATTTGATCGACCCATCTAAAAAATATGGGTCAATTCACCGATTCATCACCATTATCCGCCAAGCAGAGGTGGATGAATCGGCCCAAGACGAGCGAAGGAAGCAAACTGCAATCATGAGCAAAGAAGAAAAAAATAAGGAAAAGGAATAAGAGACGAGAGCTCCCCTCGACACTAGAGGACGGTGATGGGAGGTGGCTCTAGATGCAAAAGGGAGGCGGCTAGCATGAATCCCTAGAAGAGCCCCAGAAGTATCGAGGAAGCAGCAACTTCGTAATGATTAAAATTTTGATCTATGTATAAAACATGAAGATAATCATACCATATGATGTTCTTAAAATCTTCAACAATTTAAACTCTATAATTAAGTAATTAAATTAGAATTAATTGTGATTAGGGATCATATGGTATGATCTTGAATCATATGATATGATCTTGAATCATGCCAGGACAAATTGAAAGAGGCTCTAGATGTTAATTAATAACCCAGGCTTTGTAAGGAATGAAATCTTATTTAAATGAACTAATCATACTGAATGATCATGGATTGTATAGAGAAAAATGAAGTAATCATAATATATGATCAAAGTCAAAGAATTAAATTATTTGAGTTTCTAAAGCCCACTATTTAAACCTTCTTAATAGACTACATAGAAGTATTTGGCAGTTAGAAAGTTGAGTCTTATGTGAGAGAGCGTTGACGACAGAACTTTGAGAGATGGAGAGAATGGGTAAGGTTGTCAGAGATGGAGAAGATCCATATGGGTTTCAAGGGAGTGTGAGAGGGGATTCCACTCTATTGATCCAACTAACTTGCACATTATTTCCTCTACGTATAGTTTTTCATATTAAGGGAAGATCTATGAAGACCCATTTTGTGTCAAAGGGCCATTGACTTCTTAGCTGCTCTAGGAAGGTGAAAGTGATTTGGGCTACTCTACCTCACCAAGAGGGTGAAAGTGATTCTGACTTCTCCATCACACTTGAAAAGTGAAAAAGAATCAAGCTACCCCGCCTCAAAAAGAGGGAGAAAGTTATTCTGGTTACTCCATTACTCTGAGGAGGTCAAAGGAATATAGCTATTCGACCACACCAGATTGATGAAAGGGATTCAACTACTCCGCCCCACTTGATTAGTAGAAGTGATTATGTAAGGGCTTTTTCTCCTAGTCGTGGGACTAGGTTTAATTTTGTTGTTAATTTAACAAGTTTTGAAAAAGATTTTAAAACACCATTTCATCCTTTCTTTTTTTTTTAAGGGAAACCCCCATAGGGGCCTACGTGTTAATTAAGAAAAGTATTACAAGTTCATAAGGGGATCTCAAGCTCCCTAATGCTCAAAGAGCTACAAAAAGAAAAGAAAAAATATATAAGCTCAAGTTCCCCACTAGAAAAGATTACAAATAAACCTAAAGACATACAACGGTGCTTAAGAAAAAGCACCCAAAAAGGAGCAAACAAAAAACAGCCAAAATGCTCCCAACCATCATCCTTCGTGCAAACCTTGTAGTCATCATCCCATAGAATTACCTGCAAAAAAGACTGAAAGGCCAGAATAATAAAACAAAGACTAAAACAGTAAGGTAAATGAGCCTTGGTCCTATGGCAGCCAAAAAGAGTAGATATCCACACGAAATGAAGGCACCACAAAAAAAAAATAAAGCAAGAAGAACAAAATTGATATAAATCGAAGTTACCCAGGAGCTCAACGAGAATAAGAGACCAACCAAAAAAGCTTTGAGAAATCTGGCAGCACTATAAATAGAACCATTCAAGCAACAAAGCAAAGGGAAAACCTACATCCCAGATCTCCCAAACTTACCAGCCATCCACCAGGATAGCCACTCAGCATGCAAAAAATTAGCCATTGAAAGAGGAAAAGAGACAGCCCAGCTCCAGTAGATCCAGCTACAAAGCACCAACCCAACCAGCAATAAGTATAGATAGGTCAAAACTGAATCCCCCAAGAAACCCGAATTGGAAGTTAAACACCATAAAACCAGAATAATATCCATGAAAGAAGAAACCACCAAACAAACCCCCAAACCTATAGAGCCAACAAAACCAGCCAAAAAGAACCCAAGCACAAAGCCAAGCACGAGAAAAACTGAATCGCACAGGAAAACACAGTGATGAGAAGAGAAAACCAAATTAATCATTAATATAAGGCATCCCAAATTGATCCAATCTAAGAAGACCAAATTATCATTAAATGGTGTTATAAACTCATTAACACCATTTAAATTACAACCAATATTGGCCATAACATTAGCACACGCGTTCCCCTCAATCAGGATATTAGAAAAAGAACAATTCAGCAAGTTTAAGGAACCTCTAATATCCCTCAAAGTGTAAAATAAAGCTGAAGAGAAAATGGAATCACCCAAACCCTGGAGGGCCTTAAAATCAAAATCAACCTCCAACACAACATCAACCAATTGAAGATTAACACAAAACTGTAAGCCATGAAGCACACCAACAAAGTTAGCAAATATGATATCATCAAAATCCATGAGCCCAACAAAACCCCACAGATAAGAGCCTTCATGATCCCTTAAAACACCACCATAGGCCACAATATTACCCATTCTAGCACTAGCAACATTCAGCTTGACAAAATTAGGGGGAGGTTTAGTCCACGAGGTACATCTAATAACCTTATATGAATTATCAACCACCAAAGTAAAACCAAACTTAGGATAGATAAAATGAAAAGTCTTAAAATTCTTGAAGGAAAGTAACTAAACAGAAAAAAGAGCAACCACTTTATCTTTAATTTTTTGAATAATTCTCTTGTAATTCATCACAACACCGTTAAATTGAGAATCATATCTTTCCAACTAGAGAAACCAAAGAATCAGACAAGGAATAATATTACGGATATGCCCTTTGGCATTAACTAGCAAACATTCAAAAGGATAATATAGAGAGGAAGTAGCATAAAAGAAAATTAAAGTGAAAAATATCCTCGAAGTGAGTCCAAACCTTAACAGCAACAGGTCCAGAAATGAAGACATGATGCATATTTTCAACATGGAAGCAACATTGACATTTAGAAAGAAAAATAAAACCACTTTTCCTCAAATTCTCATCAGTAGGAATAAGCTTGTGAAGAAATCTCCAAACAAAAATAGAAACCATAGAAGCGATAGATCTGTCAAATCAAATTAGAAAACTTAGAAGAATCCTGTTCATATCTGATGGAATGCAAGACATCTTTAACCAAAAAAGCGCCATCTTTAGAGAGAGAACAGAGTAACAAATCATTAGAAGAAGTGTTTAAAGGGATCTTTAAAATATGCTGAATAATGCAATCAGGAAAAACTTATGAAAGTTTCTCCAAATCCCAACCTTGATTAGAAAGAAAATGGTTAACCTTCACATTAGCATTAGAAATAGAATTTAACAAGGAATCGATAGACTAACCATTAATCTAACGATATTGCCAAAAGAAAATGTTGCCATAACCAAACCCCCAAGCCAGATAAGGCTCAACCTTCCATTTAACCGAGCAAAGGCGCTGTTAAACTTTAGAGTGACCTTTAACAAAACCACATAAAGAAGGGTGTCTCCTTCCATAGTATTTAACCATCATAAAATTGGCCCAGAGACTGTTATTATTTCTAAGCTTAAACCAAAGCTTGCAAGAGAAAGCCAAAGCCAAGTCCAACATTGACTTATAACCCAAAGCCCCTTCTTGCAACGTCCCACAACATTTACTCCAAGAAGACCAATGAATCTTAGAGTTATTACTAGTGCCTTTTCAAAAATATTTATTGGGGATTCTATCAATTCTATGACAAACAGTTTTCATAGGAAAAAGAGTTTGAAAACAATAAATCGGAATCGAATAAAGCACACTTTTAATAAGAATAAGGTGACCACCAAAGCTTAAAAAGTTAGAGCCCCAAGAAGACAATTTGTTCTGAACAACATAAATTAAATCATCAAAGATAGAAGACTTCTTTCTACCCTTATACAAAGGAATGCCCAAAAATTTCAAAGGCAAAGCACCTTGAGTAAAACTAGTAAGAGTCTTAATATCCATAACACGACCAGAGGGGACATTCTTACCAATAATAAAGAAGCTCTTAAGTTTATTGAAAGCCAAACCACTAACATATTCAAAGTGATCAAACAAGTCCATGATCTTATCAACCTTATTTATGCTAGCATTAGAAAAAATAATAAAATCATCCGCAAAATATAAATGAGAGATTTGAATACCACCTATGGTACGGAAGTAGAGACTAGGGCATTTTTTAAAAGTGTCAACAATAACCCTAGAAAGGTAATCCGCAACAATTATGAAAAGAGCAGGAGAAATGGGATCTCCTTGCCTTAGCCCATGTGAAGCCCTGAAGAAACCATGGCACTTACCAATCACCAAAATGGAGAAGTAGGGGCTTTCAATACAAGATTTAATGAGGTTGATAAAGAGAGATCAAAACCAAATAAGCTCAAAATATCATAAATAAAACTCCAATTAATATTGTCATAAGCCTTTGAAATATTAAGTTTCATAATTATGTTACCACCACGACACTTAATATCCAAATCATTACAAAATTCCTGAGCCAATAGGATATTATCCGAGATAGCTCTGCCTTTGGCAAAACCCATTTTAAAAGGAGATATAAGTCTAAGCAGAAGGACAGTTAAACGATTCATAAGAATTTTAGAGAGCAATTTATAAAAAATAATACACAAACTAATAAGACTAAAATCATTCCAGAAATTCATTAAATTATTCTTGGGAATAAGCAAAATAGAAGTAAACGAGAAGAATTTAGGAATAGCAGTACCATTGAAAAATCAATCACAGCAAAAAACAAATCATGATAAATAATAGGCCAAGTATTCTGAAAGAATTTAGTAGTGTAGCCATTCGGACCAGCAACATAATTAGCATTCGTACCAAGTAAAATGTCTTTAACCTCCTCAAGAGATGAAGGTTTAGTTAAATTAAAATTTTCCTCAACCGAAACCAATTGAGGAATAAAGGAAGGATTAGGAAAACTAGCAGGATAAAAAGACTTATTAAGATGCCTCTGAAAGTAATTAACAGCAAGGTTAGCAATCTCCTCATTAATTCATCCTCACGAGCAATTGTATGAATGAAATTAGTAGAATGCTTCTTCTTAACCAAAGCATGATAATATTTAGTATTTTTATCACCTTCCACCAAGTGCTTAGTAGCCGCTTTCTGTTTCCAAAAAAACTTTTCTTAGTCTTGAAGCTTACAAAGCTTCACTTTGGCCTCTTTTAACAAATTAAAATTAACCTCAAAAGGGTCCAACTGACAAAGATTTTTAGTGGAATTAACTCTATCTTCAGCATATAAAATGTTAGAAAACAAAATTTTAAAGACATTATGATTCCACCACTTCAAGACAAGTTTAAGCCTTTTAAGTTTAAGCCACAATCTATGCATACTCGAAATAGAATCATCAGGGAAAAGAGGAGCATTCTGATTATTCTGAACAACATCAAGAAAAGTAGAATGAAGCAACCACATATTTTGAAATCTAAATTGGGAAGTAAAAGCCCTAGTATCATTCTTAATATTAATGAGAATAAGAGAATGATTAGAAAGAGTATGACAAAGATGCTCAACCTTAGTCAAATCAAAAGCGTTAAGCCAATCATCATTAAAAAGAACTCTATCCAACCTTTGCCACAAATGACCACGTACCAAGTAAAATTATTACCAGAAAAACCAATATCAATAAGATTGCATTCCATAATCATACCATTAAAATCCTCCATAGATTAATAAATAGGGAGAGCCCCCAATGCGCTCAGAAGGATTAGATATAGTATTGAAATCATCACCCACAAGCCATAGAAGGTTGCAAATATTATGAAACTGACAGATTTGCTCCCATAAAATCCTTCTAGTGTTTACGGAGAAGAAGCATCATAAACGAAAGAAGCACAACATTAAAAATTAGAACTTTCAATATTACAATATAGAACTTGAGTAAAATCGCCAATGATATCAATTCTAACATAATCCTTCCAAAAGACCCAATTTTTATTGGAAATATTAGATCTAGCAAATTTAAAGCCCAAAAATTTAGCAGTACTACATAATTTATCAGCAGAAATAAGAGGTTCAAGCAACAAAAGAATAGAGATATTATGAATACGATATAAATTTTTCACTCTAAGCTTAGAAGAAGGGCAACCAATACACTACTAAATGATTGCGTTAATAATAAAAAATAAGATTAATAAGAAGTTTGTGAACGGGTATTTCTAGGAGACAAAAAAATATTTTTAGGTTTTCTACCTCTCTCCCTTAGAAAAGCTCAAATCATGATCTTCTCCAGCATAACATTTAGCCAAAATATCCACCTCCATGTCAGTGTAAGCATCACAATGGTAATGGTCAGTTAAGAGAATCTTGCTATCATTTAAAGTTCCAACAGTCCCCTCAGAAGGAGGCATATCACCTTCCATAAAAAGAACACCATCTTCCATAGTAGAAATATTATTCTTAATACCCTCAAGAGGGGTAGGAGGGTTCAAAGTTAACAAAAGAGGAACCGAACTTACAATAGCAGGATCATTAACCTTGGAGGCCTCAATGTCATGATTAACATTGGAGGACTCAATATCCTTAAGATCTAAAACAACTTCAAGATTACCCGTACTATCCACAGGCACAGCATTCTGCCACATTTCTTATTCTAAGGGAGAAGGAATCTTTTTAGAATAACCATCATCCTGAATAACCAAATGAGAATAATTAGGGACTAAATTAGAAGATAAATCAGGATCATTAAGGAACATTTAAAATCTTAGCAGATTCTAGCACATTAATAAGAGAAGCATTATTATGCCTCCTTTGCTCAAAATTATTATCAACCAGGTCATTAAACAAAGGAACCTCCACCACTTGCTCAATATTATGAACAAACATTTCCTTAGAGCCAGAACCATTACCTAACACTTTTTGAGCCAAATTCTTATCATTCCCTCCAAGATTAACATTAGTTTTAGAAGGGGCTTTCACCTTTCAGAGATTAGGATGTAAACAAAAACATTCATTAATCTCATGTCCATGCATCTTACAATGTGAGCAAAAAGTAGGTAAATTTTCAATCTCAACTTTTTGAAAATAGCCCTTCAATTTTGATCCAAGACATATTTCATGAGGATGCTTTTTCGAAACATCAAGCTCAACTAATACCCATACTACAGAAGGTCTAGATAAAGAGGCAGTGGCTTGGTCAATTTGTAAGGGTCTACCAACACAGAAGCAAGACTAAAGAGCATATGAGTATTAAAAAAATGGAACCATAGGTTAGGAAAAGAAATCCACATAAGAGCAATGGGAGATGCCTCCCTCACATCAAAATCCGACGACCATTAGAGCAACCTCATTTGACAACCATGAATATAATACGAT
>NW_021319813.1:785527-787580 GCF_001605985.2 Dendrobium catenatum | reverse complement strand
TACGGTACTTGTATAAATTGCATCTAAATGTGTGATCAAAATACAAGTGATCACAATCTTAATGTTCACTAAAAAAAGCAAGCTAAATTCCAATTATATCTTCAAAACCAAAGCAATAAACATTATAGGAAAAAATAGGAATTTATGGCGATTTTTTCGACAAAATAATCCTATGAATTTTCTCATGAAAAATTCCACCGGTTTTAAATGTACCTGCGGAATGTTCACCGGAAATATGTTGGTAAGATCCCTTAATTCACCATTTCGTTCTTCTATCTTCTAATTCACTTGCAAGAAAGTCATGTTTTCTCACCTGAAATTATTCCTGGATCCTCGACCACCGCCCAGAGTTCCGCCGAACCACCACCTCACGCTGGAGTTCCATTGGACCATCATCTGAGGCCCATAGTTCTACCAGACCACCACCTGAGGCCTAAACTTCTATAAAAAAACCACCTGAGGCTTAGACTTCTGCCGGCCAACCAAGTGATACCTAGACTTCTACCGATCCACGACTTGACACCCGGAGTTCTATCGCACCATCACCTGAGGCCCAGACTTCTACCGGACCACTACCTATGTTTTTGACTTCTGCCAGACCGCCACTTGAGGCTCGGAGTTCTGCCCGAACCACCACATGAGGCTTGGGACTTCTGTCAGACTATGACTTGAGGCGTGGACTTCTACTGGACCACCACCTGACACCCGAAGTTCTGCCGGACCTCCATCTATTACCCAAAGTTTTGCTGGACCACCACACAACACTGGATTTCTATCAAACCACCATCCGATGATGAAGTTCTACAAACCACCGTCATGATACCAACTAACGCCTAAATTTTCATGTAACACCAGACTTCTACCAATCCACCAAGTGACGGTTGACTTTCATCCTCATTTGTCTCTAGGTTTCTACCATACGATTGACATTTGTATTCTAATCGCCCTCAGGGATGAGTCAACCCACTGTAATCTACCCAAACACTAATTGAATCATTTTAACTGGGCAATGCCCCATGGTTTCTCCCCTTTCCAGTGCTTTCAACATAAAAAATTTTATGTTCTCTGTATGTGAGCTGGATATTAGTACAACGCTAAGACCCAATATTATGACTCTATATCGTCACATATATTTTAGCCCACAGCATTTCTAAATCTTTACTATAATACATTAGAAATGAATGTGATATATAATTTAACAATAGTTGCTTGATATTATTATTATAGTACTATAATAATAATATATGTATATAAAAGAAAAAAAATATTTCTTGACCCATTAGTTGGAGATTAATTGACTTGTATAGGATAGCCTGTGTACAATACTTCATAATTTCATTATAATGATATGGTTTTGACAGTCTTTATTAATTTTTAATTTTAGCCTTTTATATAATTATTTTATTGATTGATAATTCTGATACAATGATTACTTTATCAATTTGACATCTATACTGATTTACTAGTCTACCCATTATACTACTTTACTAGATTTTATGCCTTATTACTTTATTGTTTATAAATTTTACTAGAAATGGTTTACTATTTCTATATAGATTCATGATCATATGACTATTACTATTATGAATTAACTAACGACATGCATATTGCTTCTTTGTTATACTTTGAATTTAGTTATAGGATTTTAGTGACCAAATAGGCTGTTTAGCTCATTATATGGGATTTACATGATTTCAAGTCTGAGAAGAGATTCAAGAGTGTGAATGAGCTGATTGTTATATAACAAAAGATAAAAGAAAGAATTCATCCAAATTAGATTATGTGATGTGATATTATTAACCTTTACACCACTTCTAATATGATTATTTCTAAAATTCTAGCATCCATAATGGCTTCAATGCTCCCTAAGATTATTTCAATAGATTAGGCTATTTTTGTGAAAGGGATATGCATCTTTGATAATGTGTTGCTTTCTTAAGAGCTCATTCATGACATTAACCTCAAAGTGAAGTGAAAGGGCATAATTTAATTATGAAATTGGATATTTTTAAAGCATATGATAATATAAATTGGTCTTTTATTTTCAATATTA
>NW_021319813.1:782702-785427 GCF_001605985.2 Dendrobium catenatum | reverse complement strand
AAACTTACTGCTTCATAATTTCTTGAAATATTTTTTATTTAGTTTTGTGTTATTTTTATTGTGTGCTAGCTATTTATTGTTTTAGATTATTTTTCATTTATGATTGGTTTTCTATATGATTATTTTTTAAGCTTTTAGATTTTGGAGATTGAAAGCCATTGATTATCATATCTAAATTAGTTAAATGGAGAAACACCGTTGATGGTTTCCCTCCCTCTAACCTCTTTTAGTGACATAATTTTCTTTTCTAGACAAAAGTCTATCTCAAATTGACAACTATTTTTTTTAACTAAGATTCTTTTTATCTTGCTACAATAATCTATCTTGTGCATAATATCCAAAGTTCTTATATATCTTTCAAGTTAATTGAAATCATACCATTGCATTTATTAAATTATTATGATTTTATTTTGTGGCTTGTTCTTCCCTATGTTCGAGAGAAACCTCCTATTTTGTAATATTTGGAGGATATACTCACAACTAAGATTCTTTTTAGGTGTTTTTGTTAAAGAGAATTTAACTTGAAAGAATTAAAAGGAAAAGTGGAAAAGATGCAAATTTGAAATGAATACAAGCTGTTATCTCTTTTCTTTAACAAATTTGTATAAAAAATTAAGATGCTCAAAGAGCCAAATCAAAGATACAAGAGGCATAAAATGAGCCCACTAAATACAAGCTGTTATCTCTTTTCTGAACTCTTAAAACTTAGAGAACTCATTGGTTATTTAATGCTTTCAAAGGCTTGATTTCAAATTTCATGATTGAGACAAATTACTTTGTTATATTATTTATAAGATATTTTCTTTGTAACCAAGTTTTGATTGGATCTTATTTTTACCCAGTAAAGTTTTTCTGAGTTAGACCTTTTGTTTTTAATAAAAGACGATTATTGCCCTGAAAGAAGTCCGAGCTAGGGATCAACAATATCGGATATTCTACCTTTTTCATATTTTGACTTATTAACTCTTTGATCTTTTGAATCTCTAAAATTTAATGAGAGAGAGAGAGAGAGGATCTTGTGAGGGGGAGCTTGTGAGGGGATTTAAAAGGGTTGCTTCAAGGATCAATTTGCTTCTCCTTCGTCCAGAGTTTCTCATCCGTGAAAGGGTCGGCAGAGGTAAGGATTCAGCAACTGATAGTGGTTCTCTACCAATTTCAGGAGGAAGCAAAAGGAGATAGGTTCTCTGCCTTGCCGGGGTGGCAAAAAGAGATTATTTGTAAAGGCTTCTCCTCCTAGCTGTGGGGGCTAAAGGAGAGTCACGATTGTAGTGCAATACTCGGAGGGCGCCTCCGGGGAGTGGACGTAGGTCGAGTTGACCGAACCACTATAAATTTTTGGGTTCTTGTTTCTTGCTTCCGCACTTTAATTTTTGCACTTATTTTTCTTGTGGTGTGATTTTGGTTTATATGATTTTACTTCTTTGTGAATTTTTTTTTTTAAATACCAATTCACCCACCCTCTTGGTTAGCTTGGGCCAGTTCTATAGGGCTTAACATCCCTAACGAACTTTCAATCAAACTTGGTCAAATGACCCCTTAAAGCTAATCCTCCTTAATACAAATCATCCCAATATCTTAGGTGGACACTAGAACCTTCATGGAACTCCCCCTAGCCCTTAGATAAAAATCAAATGGCTCTCATTCACTCCTATGTGGACTAAAGGATAAAAGGGGCTTTCCCCCTCATTTGTACCATTGTCTTTTGATGCCCCTGCTCCTAACCACTCCTTGGACAGATGGCATCCATCTAGGAGTTCACTCAAGCGATCTTAGCCCTTAGTTCAAGCTAGAGAGACTTGAATAGGGCAAAACATTAAAATGAGAATTCATTTTAACATTCACCCTCTCTCGCTTAACTCTAGCTCCCAGACCTAAAATCCGGTCCATTAAAGTTTCGAACCTCTTATCCTCCACATTATAAGTTCAAACCCATCGTTAATAGCTCACTTGCGGCAAGTTTCCCAGCGAACCAAGCTCGAATCGTCCAAGGCTTTGTCAGCTTGATCCAAGACGTTTTGAACCGTGAGTTCAACATGAGAAAAATACAAGGACAAACTACAATTTAGAGAAATCATTTCCCCCAAAATCTCGTGGTAAAATTCTTAGAAATGCTAGACCTATGTCACAATAGTTAGGTTTAATTAGCATTTTATTTATCACATTTTAAGCAGTTTCAAGCATACCCCAAAATTTTGTTCATCATTTTAATCTACACTTAAAATTTCATAGAAAATGATTAACCTGATAGAGCAAACCGGACGAAAAACCCATTCTAGGGTTTATTTGTAACGCATGCATGATGCACATTTTCTAGACCGTTGATTGTGCAATCAATGGTCCAGAATTAGCTGTTCCACGTGTTCCTTCGACCGTTTTTTTTTATCCTATGATCATTTGCTCTGTCCGGTGGCATCACAACCATTGATTCCATATAGCGGTCGATCGGACGGCAGGGATAATGTACTGACGAGGATAAGTAAATCATGTTCACAGTTTAATTATCGTGCAATAACTGTTGGCGGTGCAATCATTGCACCACCACCAATGATTGCCCCGCTGTTTGGAGCATCCAACCGCAACCCGCCACATGGCCTATGCCGATGCCGGAACCATCTGGGCATTTAAATAATTTAAAAATGATTTTTAAATCACTTTAAATCTAAAAAATGTATTAAATAATAAAATTATTATTAAATTAATTATAGTATTTTAAAATTAATATAAA
>NW_021319813.1:765634-782602 GCF_001605985.2 Dendrobium catenatum | reverse complement strand
TTAATTTGACTGGCGGTTTAAGCCCGCCGGCAAGCCGTCGGAATAATTTGCCGCCGGAAAAAACCATCAGAAATTATTTTCCTACGCGGTTTTTACGGCGGCATTTTAACCGCCGGAAAACCGCCGTTAAACTACAAAACTGCTGGAAAATGCTCAATTTCCGCCAGAAATGGCCGACGGAAATGAGTGATTTTCCTGTAGTGTAGATAGGTTTAAAGTCTGATTAGGTTTTTATGTCTGGATTTTGATTGAGGCTTGAATTGAATTAAGGTTTGTATTGGCTTGGATCTATATTGAACTAAGATCTAGATTGATTTGAATGTTTGGATTTATTTAGGATCTAGATAAATCTAATGTCCAGGTAGATCCTAAGGTTTTAAAATCTAGAAGGGTTCTAGAATCTAAGAAGTCCTAGGGTCTGGATTAATATGGAAGAATCCTAGGGTCTAGATAGATCATAGGGTCAGGATTCTAGGAAGATTCTAGAGTATAGAGTGATTTGGATACTAGATTGATCTAGGATCGAGATTGGTCCAAGTGACCTTGTATAAAAATGAGGTCAACAAGCTACTCTAGGAAAATTAACTGTTGAAAGTTGTTGTGGATGTCTCTAATATGTTGCACAATATTTCCATTCCCAAGCTTCTTCATTCTGACTGTGATCCTTTGATCACCATGGAAGAAAATCTTCAAGCTGGTATTTTTTTAGAAAGGGATCTAATTGATCTTTTAGAGGGGTTCAATAGTCAACTAATCAATTGGTTTTAATTTGGGAGGAAGATGAAATTAACTCTAATGATGATTTGTATTCAAATGACTTATTTAAAGAGGATGATCTCAATGTTGTTCATGTTTTGATTGATTTTAGATTAGTTTCTAATAAAAAAAGTGAATATAAAAAAAAAGCATTTGAAAAGTTGTCCTCCCATACTAGAATTACTATATTAAATGCTTTTGGTAGGAATGGTTCTTATGATTAGTTAGAAGATTAGTTGAAATACCAAATGTGTCAGAAAACTTTAAACTCAATATCATCTTTGTAATCTTTGAAGGATTCACAAAATTTTCTTTTTATCCCTTCTTAAACTTATGATTGATAATTCTAAGCTATTATTACGTCAAAGATAATTGGGTTTATCTCTTCCTATGCTAATTATAATCATAAAATATGAGTTTTCTAGAAAGATACTATTAGTGTATCTATAATTGGTGATTTTCATCAATTGTTGCATTGTCAAATAATCACTTTTATTGTCTCTGCTGTGGGCTCCGTAGTGTATACTAGTGGTTCTAAAGTGGATAGGCCTCCTTTGTGGCAGCAACTTCTTGATTTTAATAATAATTATAAAGGTCCTTGGTTGGATAGTTATGATTTTAACATCATTTCTAATGCTTCTAAAAATCTAGGTGGTGCCCTTGACTTTCTTCATGTTTTTGAAGATAATTGGTTGGCTCCAATGCTCTATTATGAGGGGTCCAATGATATTGTCCATTTTGCTTTAAAGTTTATGAGTTAAACATATCCTAAGATGGTGTAATAGTTTTTTTTTTTTTTTTTGTAATATATTTGTTAATACTCTAAAAGCTCAAGAGGAGGTTATTCATCTTGAAAAATAATATATTTATAAAAATTATGATGAGAATTGGAAAGGTCTAAATAATGTTAATATTAATCTTTTTAAAACTCAAAATATGGAGTAAGCCTTTTGGAAGAAAAAGGCCATCTCTAAGCACCTCTTTGAAGGTGAAAGACACACTAAAGATTTACATGTGATGACCATTGAAAAAAAAAGCTAGATCATCTATCAATAAAAAAAAAATTGGGTTATGGTGCTTGGATTGAAGATCGGGATACGAATAGTGAATATGTTGTTTCTCATTTCAAAGATTTACTTGGTGGTGTTAAGAATGTTGAAGAAAATTCTTTTACTTATTTAATTCCTTAGGATATATTCAAAAATTGATGTTGAGCTTGAAATTTGCTTCTCTCTTATTACTACGAATATGGACTATGTTGCAGGGCCTGATGGATTTTTTTTTTGAAAGATGTATATAGCATTAAATTAAAAACAAACTATTACAAACTTAAAACTAGGCAATCCTTTCAAAGAGAAAGGTAGCCTTTATTAGAAGTAATTTAAGCATAGAGAAGAAATTTAGAGAAAAGGAACTATCCTAATGAAAATAAGATCCTCTACTTATCATTTTAAACCAATTGGGGTGGAGGGGATACCAAAGATTAAAAAACCTAAAAGGTTGATCAGTATCCCAAAATTCCCGATTAGATAAAAAATAAAAAAATAGTGAGATGCTTAGGTTCCATTAATCTTGGTCCCCTTTCCAAATTCTGACTTATGCTCAAACTAAAACTAGAAAAAACAAGAAAACTAAACAAAGAACATAAAAATTGTTGAAAGCCATGATCATCCGCTGAGAAGGAAACTTCAATCTTCACTTCTCCATAAATTATGTTATTCACAATCTTCAACATTTTTACCCAATCCACAAGCCAACCATGGATTCCTTCAAACGTATCTATAACCATATCATGAGGCAAATGGGTCTAACACTACTCAAATCTTTATTAAACTTTTTCTTCAGATTCCCTGATATGGAAGGAATAAAGAATTTCCCATCCTCAATCATGGCTTCAACACTCTTCACTTTGTTTATCTTAGCCAAAGGAGTGACAGAACTTTGCAATCTAGCCAAAACTTCAATCTCCTTCTCATGCTCCTTGCACTTCAAATGATTAGCCAGAGAAAGTTCTTCAATAATAGAATTAGGATCTTTGTTTTCAGCAATCTCAGTACCGAGAACCTCTTATTTGTCTACCTCAACTTGTTCTAGAATATTAGAACAAACATGCAAATCTTCTCCCATTCCAGCATACTCAGCACTTGGATCTATTTCACCATCTTCTAGTTATTCCGGTTCAACAATAACCAAACCAGAATCTATAATTTTATCTTCTATCATCGAGCCTTGAAAATCTGGATATATCCAGTTATCTTTGGCTAGCAATTCATGTTCTTCACCATCCATTCTAACCAATTCTTCAGCAAAAACTTGGGATAGTAATTTGAATTTATTCCCAGGTTTCACTTCATCCGGTGCCAAGCTATCTTCAGGATTCTTCATTTCAACTGAAAAATGAGATTTCTACTTTTGAAATCTTCTATTCCTCTTGAACTTCACATGAATCCAAGGACCATAAGAATTTTGTGGATTTACATTATCCAATTTGTCCTTAGATTTCATATCAAAAACTGATCCGAGCAAATTTGAATTTACCAAATTGATTCCTTGGGTATCATCTAAAACTTTATTACTTACTCCTTTGTCAACTTCTGTACATGTCTCCATTTTGTGACCTATTTTGCCACAATTGAAGCAAAAATAGGATATTTTTTCATATACAATTTTCTGAAAAAAATTTCCATATAACCCTTCAATCCAAACTCTATGAGGTAACTTAGAGTCTAGATTAATTCGTACACATGCTCTAGCAAATTCACGTCTTCCCCATTTTAACATTTTCCCATCCAACAACAAAGGAACTCCTTTCTTTGAGACAATTTTGGTGACATTAGTCTCATCCCAACAATGTAGAGGCAAATGAGGTAAGCGAATCCAAATTGGTGATGATAGCCCTTTCAACTAAGTAGGGGAAAATTGAGGTGTCCATTTATCCATTCCTATTATGTGCCCTCCCACATACCATGGTCTCCACTCAATACTTCTTCCATAATCTGAGGAGAATGAAATTAACACAAATCCATTCAAGTCCCAATGAGGTAATATGAAACTTCCCAAATTTATGCCATTGACGCCTTAATTCAATGCTACAAAGAGAAAACGGAATTTCTTTCCCAATCACCTTCACCACAAGAGATTTTGAAGCAATTTAACATTTTCTGGAATCTTATTCATGTCAAGTTTAACTACATCTGACTCTGCATTTTCTTCCAAATCAGGATGAATTGAATTAGCTGTTATATGCTGATTCTTAGACCAAACATTTAACAAATTTGAATCAATATTCGGTAAGATATCCTAATCAACTGTTGTTTGATTTCCAACACCAGAAATCAATCCTTCATCTTCCTTAGATCTTATCAAATTCGAATTCAAAAACTTTTGATTTTCCACCTCTACACAGGATACGTTTGAAAATCTGCTTACCTTCAACTTACAACCAATGTAAGATGATGCCTCCGAATCATTCGCCGCACCAGCCAACCAATTCTTCAATGGGGAGGAAGGAATCGCCAGAATCTTCTTTCCCAAATTTTCCAAAGGTTCTTTGCCTTTGCCCAGAACCGAAACCACATTGTGGTTTGGAAGAATCCGACCTTCGGTGATAACCAAAGGTCCTTGTTTGATCACAAATTCCTGGTTCTTAGAATTTCTACCTTTAGATCCACCATGATTAGAATCATAGGGAAACCTGGTAGAATGGAGATTTGAGGTATTTCCGATCATCAGGAGATGATTTTCTATTACTTTCTATAAAAGTTTTGATCAATTATTAAATAGGATATCTATAAAGCTGTATAGCCATTTTTAACGGTAACATGGTTCCTAAGTTTTTTGCTTGCTCTTTTATTACTCTGATCCCTAAATGCAAGAATCCTAAGAATTAGAATGATTTTAGACATATTAGTCTTTGTAAAACTTTTAAAAAATTATCTCTAAAATTCTAGCTTCTATATTGGATCATATTATTTCCAAACTTTTTTCAATGAATCCGACTAGGTTTTCAAGAGGAAGAAGTATTTCTAATATTGTGTTGCTTTCCTAGGAGTTGATTTATGATATTCATAAAAAAGTTCCGTGGCAAAATTTAATTTTTTAGCTCAATATTTTTAAAGCCTATGATAATATGAATTGGTCTTTTATTTTTAACATTCTTTATCTTTCTGGTTTTGCTGATAACTGCATAAAGCTTCCAAGAAGTATTTTTGAATTTTTTTTCCTATTATTATTAATGATAAAACTAAAGATTTTTTCAAAGCTGTCTAGGTTGTTAAGCAGAGGGATCCCTTGTCTCCTACTCTACACATTTTTTTTTAAAATTTAAACCCACAGAAGGGGCCTACGCGTTAATTTAAAAAAGCGGTTACAAGGTCCTTAGAAGGCCCCTCCAGCCCTCTACGCTCAAATGAGCTACAATAAAAAAGAAAATAAAATCCGATGAGCCAGAGGGTCCTTTTCCTATAAGTACAATAAATCAGACAATAACACTCGGTCTGCAAGACTGCAGCACCCAAAAAACGGAAGCTCAAAGTAATCTCAGTAATCATCAACTTCCTGCAAAAAATCAAGACCAAAAATAACTTGCAAAAGCAAATAAAAGTGACGAGAGACTTACAGGTTCGACATTTTGAACTCAGCTATAACTTTCAACCTGCAAAAAACTCTCCAAAAGTGAGCTTCAATAAAGAAGAAAATTCTTATCAACATCCATATGAAAATCTTAAACTTAACCTCCACAAAAACCTTATAATCCTTAATACCACCACCCCAAACCATCACAAACCCCACCCTATTCTCCAAAAGAAAAACAAAAAATATAAAAACATTACTCTTCCCTTTGCAAAAATACGCACCCTTAAGAATATGCCACGAAAATCGATAGCACCTGATACCAAGAACAACAGCCACCCTCTTCAACTTCTTTCAGCAAACAAGATGCTTAACCATATCAATAGAAATACCCTGATTAAAATTACCAATATCCTCATACCTGTACACCAGGCCAAAAACCTCCAGCACCAGAAAATTTAAACCCAGCAACCAAAAACACCCAAAACCAGCTCCTATGCTTACTCTGCCCCCAACTCTCCAAACCCCACCACAAAAGATAAAACCAAAACTGAGCCACATAAACATCCCCAACCACCCCACAACAAACCTTAACCATTAAAATCCCCAACCTGGCATACAACTTAGCCCAAATAAAATAGCAGATATCCACCATGTAAAAACCAGACCACATCATAAAACAGTAACAAATCTCGACAGTGACAAGCAACCAGTTAACCAAGAGCAACCAGCAACCGCCAGAAAATAACCAAAACACAATCAGCTGCCACAGCATCACAACACAACACCCCAGAGAAAACACCAATAGCAGTAACAACAACAACAGAAACACAAAGAAATTAATCATACTTGACCCTGGGAAAAGAAGACTTGTCGAGCAACAACAAACCTTTAAGAGCAGTATCTAAATTCATAGTATCCACTTCCTCATAAACATTAAGATAAGAACCCTTATTAGCTAAACAGTCAGCACAGCCGTTTCCTTCCCTAAAAATATGAGAAATTTCAAACTTCATAACATTCAAAAGCAGTTTAATTTTTCTAATAATATAGAAACATTGAGCATTTTCAGAAAATCCATCTCTAATAATTTGAACCAGCCACAAAGAATCCACTTCAGCCCACACCCAGGTACACCCCATTTTTAAACAAAGCTCCAAGCCAAATAACAAAGCATACAACTCAGCCAACAGCACATCAAACTGCTGCAAAGGAGCAGCAAAAGCGGCCATAATGTCCCCATAGCAATCACGAATGAGACCACCCACACCAGCCCTCGACAAACCAACCATACCATCAGTATTCAACTTCACAAAAGGATGTTTGGGCATCCTCCAAACAATAAAGGAATCCTCAATACGATAGTTAACCATGTCCACGTTAATACCACAAATACCAGCTAATTCTCTACACTTAGAAAAAGACTTAGAAGAAATAACCTTATAATTATACAGTTGTAACACCTTTCTTTTCACATTATTAATGACCATAGAAGCCTCCATCTTAATGTTTTCATGTTTCGCCTCATTATGCGCTTTCCAAAGATACCACAAAATAAGGATCGGCATCAAGTAAAAAATATGGCCCTTAGAAGAGTGTAACCAACCATCTAACATATTCAATAAACTATACTGATTAGACAAAGAGTTCTTACCTGAAATGCCGATCCATTCACAAAGATATGATCAATATCCTCACTATTAGCACAATATAAACATTTAGAAGCTAAAACAAAACCTTTTTTTTGCAACAAATTATCAACCGGTAAAAAACCTTTTAAACATCTCCAAGCAAAAGTAGAATAGGTAATAGGAAAGGAACTATGCCAAATAGCCTCAAATCTAGGAGATTTATCATAAGAAATACGCACCTTCTCCCAAATATTACGTAACTGAAACTTACCATTAGCAGAAGCAGAGCATAAAATTTTATCATTGCAATTAACTTGTAAGGGAATATTCTTAATAATATCAACTAAGCAGTTAGGAACACACACTTTTAATTTCTTCACATTCCAAACATTATCCGTAATAAAAGAAGAGACTTTAGTAGATTCCATAGTGTGAGTGCAAAGGTAAGAGTCAATAGAAAAGTCACCCAACCAATTATCTTGCCAGAAAAAAACATCACTCCTACCCAACCCCCACTGAATGAAATTCTCAGCTTCCCACTTGATATTGCATAACCTTTTCCACGTCAAGGAATCAGTATTTCTAAAAAAACACAACGACTGATGCATGTTATTATAGTACTTCATATTCATATAACGAGCCCATAAACTAATATTAGCTCTAAAAGAAAATCACAATTTGTGAGAAAAAGCCAAGGCCGTTTCAAACAAATTCTTACAACCCAACCCCCTTCATCCAAAACACCATAGCTTTTATTCCAAGCAGCCCAGTGTATCACCTTAGAATTAAATTTAGAACCCCAAAAAAATTTATTAATCATTCTTTCCAATCTAGTACAAATAGCAAAAGAAGGCATTAAAGTATGGAACAGAATTAAGGACAGACTTGATAAGAATTAAACGACCACCAAAGGAAAGAAAGTTAGAAGACCAACTAGCAAGTTTTTTCTGAATAATAGTGAAGATGTCTTAAAAAAGGAAGTTCTTTTTCTTACCTTTATAAATAGGAGTTCCCAAATACTTAATCGGTAAATTTGTAGCCTTAAAACCACAAACCCTTTGAATCTCCTGAATCCTATTCTGATTTATAGACTTAGCCCCAATAAAAATACTCTTCTCTTTACTAAAAACCAAACCACTACAAGCATTAAATCTAGCAAGAAATTGCATTAAAATTTTCACATTCTTAATAGAGCCATTCGCAAATAAAATGAAATCGTCAGCAAAACTCAAATGACTAATAGGAAAACCTTTTTTAGTACGAAAATTCAGATTAATATTCTTAGCAAAAAGCTCCTCCATACCTCTAGATAAATATTCCATAGCAATAATAAACAGAGAAGGAGAAATAGTATCACCTTGACGAAGGCCTTTGGAAGATTTAAAATACCCATGATTTCTATCATTAATAATCACAAAAAAAGGCAATTCTCCACACTATTTTTAATTAACAAAATGAACTTTTGATTGAAACCAAAAAGGGAAAGCACTTTATAGAGAAAATTCCAATCCAAATTATCATAAGCTTTCGTGATATCTAATTTCCAAATAATGTTCCCACCCGTTACCTTAGTATTAATATCATGAGTAAGTTCTTGAGCAAGTAACACATTATCACTAATATTACGACCTTTAACAAAACCAGTTTGATTCAAAGAAATAATTCTATGTAAGATATTAGACAGTCTATTAGCCAAAATTTTAGAATTAAGTTTATTAAAAAAGGTACATAGACTAATAGGTCTAAAATCAAACCAAGCATTAACTCCCTCTTTTTTAGGAATGAGAGCAATATTAGAGGAAGAAAAAAATTTCGGATAAGGATTACCACCAAAGAAATCCGTCACAGCAATTATAATATCCTCTTTCACAACCTCCCAAGATTTCTGGAAGAATTTGGTAGTAAACCCATCATGACCTGCAGTGGCATCACCATGCATATCCTTAATAACATCATAAATTTAAGTCACAGAAGGAAAATGGCAAAGCATAGTATTATCATCTTCACTAATAAGATTAGGAATAACATAACTATCAGAAATAGGCATAGTATTAGAGTGCTTGTTAAACATAGTAACAAAAAAATCAACACCAAACTTACAGATAGCCTCATCTTCCTCCAAAATATTGCCATCACTATTCACGATTTTATGAATTTTAATTTTAGTCTTATTCTTATTAGGAATAGCATGATAAAATTTAGTATTTTTGTCCCCTTCCATAATAAATTTAGCATTATCTTTTTTTCTTCCAAAAAGCTTCTTCTTGAAATTGAAGTTGACATAAATCATTCTTAGCTTTATTTAAGTTCAAAGTATTCTCCTCAGACGGGTTATTAAGAAAAAAACCTTCCAACTCAACAACTCTAGACTCAGCATCAATAATGTTAGAGAAAACATTTTTAAAAACAAATTTATTCCAATACCTCAAGCATTGTTTAAGTCTAGACAGTTTAGACCACAGTCTCAGCATACCACTAATATTATTATCAGGAAACACATGCATGGGCATTCCAATTATCTTCTAAAACCTTTTTAAAACTATTATGCATAAGCCACATATTCATAAATCTAAAAGCAAAGGAGCCACTCTGATTCAAAACATTAATATTCAAAAGGATCGGAGCATGATCAGACATAGTTTTACTCAAGTGTTCAACATTGGTAGCAGAAAAATGAGACAACCAATCATTATTAAACAAAAATCTATCCAGCCTTTGAAATAGGTTAGCCCTACTCCAAGTAAAAGGATTACCAGAGAAACCAATATCATTAAGATTACACTCATTAATCATCTCATTAAAATCTTCCATCACTTTAATATTAGGTCGGCAACCCCCCCTTCTCTCACTAGCATTAGAAATAATGTTAAAGTCACCACCCACACACCACGGCCCGTTAATATTAGCAGAAAAATTGCGAAGTTGCTCCCACAAATTAATCATACTCATTCTAGTAGTTGTAGCATAAACAAAAGAAGCAAAACAATTTTTATTACTAACATTAATGTGATAATGAACAACTTGTTTGAAATCCACAACAATATCAAGGGAGATTGATTTATGCCACATAATCCATAATTTGTTAGAGCAGTTAGCAAAAAACATAGCAAAACCTAAAAATTTAGCAGTATCCGCAATTTTATCAGCAGTAATCATAGGTTCACTTAAAACAAGCAGTTGAGTATTATGAATTCTACAAAGATTTTTAACTTTAATTTTAGAATCTTTACCACCAATACCCCTCACATTCCACATAAGCGCTTTAATCATTACCATATTTTGAAGAAGTTTGCGCTATGGTGGATCTCGGAGTAGCCGAACAAGCATTTTTACCTTGGTTACCTTTTTTCTTACCACCCTTATGAACAAATTCCTCCTCACCACTTTTTTGACCCTTCAAATTAGGAGAAGCAGGACACTTCTGTTAGTATTCAAAGAGGCCTCAGCATTCGAAGGAGGAATAAATTCCCCTTCTTCATAAGATTCAGAATACATTCTCAATCGCCACCGAATTAGAATTAATAGGTAATTCATTAAGCATATCATCAACCAAGATAAAAAGTTTAGGATCCGTCGACGTGGAAGAATTGTTCTCCTGTCCTCTAGGATCGTCATTAGTATTAATCCCCTTTTTTAAATTATTCAAATCCATATTCTCTTTATTCCCAACTTCCTCTCTAACATTTCTACAAATCTCTTCATTAACATCCAACTGACTATTATGATTCGTCTGAGGCGGTTCCACCGGAATAACCGTATTCTCTTCTTCATTTTTTTCCATTATAGGCACTTCAACATGGTTATTCACGGCAGAGGCAAGCCTCACACTCTCATAATTAGCAGGTTTTTTCAAATCCGGGTGAATTTTAAAGCAATCCACATTCGCATGCCCATGAATTTTACAATGAGTATAGAAATCAGGAACTTTCTCAAATTCCACTTTTTGCAAATAACCATACGCCTTGGAACCAACCCAAATTTCCTTGGGATGTTTTTTTTTGAAATATCCACTTCCACCAGAACTCTAGCAACCGACGGCCAAGTTTTCGACGCAGTGGCCTGATCAGTTTGTAAAGGTCTCCCAAAAATGGTACCCAGCGCATGTAAAACCTTAGAGTTAAAGAAATGCAAACGTAAATTCGGAAATAAAATCTAGATAGGAATGATAGGAGATTCTTCCTTTATATCAAAAAAACGGAATCCACTTTAACACACGCATTTGACAGTTATGAATGAAATAAGATCTTCTCGCAAAAACTCTACTATAGTCTAAATCGTTAGACAATTGAATCGCAACATGTCTAGCATCCAGTAATCCAACAGAATAAAAACCAGACAGTTTCAGAGATGCGAAAAAGTTACGAATAGCGTCCAAATTAGGTCTACGCACGCCAAATTTGCCTACCAAAGTAAACTAAAAGGGGGAAGCTAGTTTAAGGACTTCCTCATCTGATAATAAAACAACCAGAAAACCATTAAAAATCGATTGTTGAACATTTGGAAAAATATCACCTGAAGCTGAAGCACCGGACAAAACTTCTTTAAAAGATCTAGATCTCGACGACGACGAAGATCCCTCAGCATCAAGGAGAAAAAAACCTTTTTTCTTCGGAACCTCCAGTTCAGATGCTTTCCCCCATGGATTCCCCGGAGGAACCACCGCCATGAGAAAAAAGCCCACCAGAGCCAAGAAACCCCTTAAGACCAAGCACCACACTCCTAACACAAAACACCAAAGCCAAAATGAAGAGGAGAAAGCAGAATGAGCACGAATGGAGGCACTCGGCATGGGGATGCCCTAAATCGCCAGAGCAGCGCAAGAGACAGGAGAGGACAACGATTTTTTTCACAGTAATATGATTGTTAATGACTACATATCTAGAGGTTTGCTTCATTACATTTTTATTTTATAAGTTCTAGGTGATGGATTTTGAGGTATGTTTCAATTTAGTTCTATTTTTCTTTTCGCATGTCATTTGTTTTTGTAGGATCTATTGATTGGATCCTAATTGGACATAATTATGATTAAGCTCTAGGCTTTGGTGCTACTCCTTTTGAATTTTGTAGGCTTGGTTTGTTGCCTGCCATTTTCAATTTTTTCAACTTGTAACTAGAGAGAGATTTTTTACTTCATAGGTTTATTTTCTATTTTGAATGTAAAATTTTGAGCATCTAGCGAGTTTAAAATTCCTTTTAAGGATATTGTAACCTTCTTTTTTATGATATTAAATTTAACATTTTCAAAAAAATATAAAATTTAGTACAAAATTCTTTTGAAATCAGTGAAAAATAATGACCAAACAAAAACTATATATCATTTTAGCCTAAAAAAAGTTATCTTAAACGAAGTCTAAGTAACGAGCAATCAAATAATGTCATTTTCCTTCTTTCAGCCAAACGATATATATATATATATATATTTGGTACGATTTAACTCTATCCCTCAATTATCTAACATGAAGACTCAGACGTTTTGCATGCATGCTTTTTACATTTTAAAACGTTTCTTTTTTCTTCAAAATATCTCCAGCAAATATTGTTTTCTTAATTAATTTTATACAAAGATCTCATTTCTTATTTCTTTAATGTAAAACAAAAACGACAGCCGAAAACGAGCACTAAATTCTAACTATTCTACTCAAAACAATGCACGTCATGCGCATTTCAAAAGCCAAGATCGGCCATAAATTAAGAGTGCCATGCCTGTAGCCCTTCCTGTAGCCCAAGGTTTATTTGTTAAAATAAGATATTATATAACTAATTGGAATCCTGATACAAAGCAGATAACTGAATTAGTGGATCTAAGCTCAGCCGTGAGCTTAAAAAACTACAAATATAGCACAGCCACATATTGGTCTGAAGTATTCATTGGAAGTTTCTGGATAGTTAGGGCCATGTGGGTCCCAATCACCCAATGGTTGCACATCAGCTGCACGTCGGTGGGTCCCAGCCATGCATTCACCTTTGTCTATATGCCTGCAGGATTGTCATCATATTTTAAGAATGTAAAGGTTCACATTATTATTCAAATATATGCCTAAATAGTATATTTTAATTTATTAATGATTTGATGGTACCTAATTTTAAGTGGTTATATATATATATATATATATATGATAGTTTTGTATAGTTGTGAAAAAACTACAACTATACAAAACTATCATATATATTTTCTCGATCGGTCTTTTGGATACTTGACATGTAGCAATACAACTATCTAACGATCTTGACTACAGTAGAATTTTTGCTAGACGATCCTACTTCATTTTTAACTGTCAAATGCGCATTTTGAAATTGACACCGTTTTTTTATATCAAGGAAGAATCCCCCATGTGAATTTCTTTCCCAAACCTTCGGTTGCATTTTTTTAATCAGAAAGTTTTATATGCATTGGGATCCATTTTCGGGAGACCTCTTCAAACAGACCAAGCAACCACTTCTCGAACAAGACCTTCTGTGGCTAGAATTCTTGTAGAAGTTGATATTACCAAAAAGTATTCTAAGGAAATATGGGTTGGATCGAAACCTTACGGTTATATGCAAAAGGTTGAATTCGAGAAAGTCCCTGATTTTTGTTCTCATTGCAAGATCCATGGACATGCTCCTTCTGATTGCTTTAAACTTCACCCGAACTTAAAAAAATTACAGTTCAGTCGAATGGTAAGCATGGATCCACCGAAAAAACAAATGTGCCTATCGGGAAGGTTGTCCATTCGAGCCAGGTGGAACCGCTTCCATCGTCTGATAAGTCGGAAGTTGAAATTGTTACTTCTCAAGTTCCTCTGAATACTTCAAATGTTGATATTATTATTACTGAGGAGAACCATGAAACTATTGTGAACAATACTGAGGCTAATGATCCTAAAATTTTCATCTCTATAGATTCTATGCTAAATGACATTGATAACACCGAGGAAGTTCACTCGGATTTAAATCCTATTACTACTAATATTGTTGAAAATCATTCTAATTCTCTTTCTAATGATGTTCCTAACAGTGAAGGTGAGATTATTGTGGATGGAAACAATGATACTTGCGAAGAAGGGGAATTTGTCCAGCCTTCTAATGGAGACCAAAATGTCCTACCGAATGAAAATCTGTAAGGCTATTGCTTCTTCTTCTATTTCTAATATTGCCAATCCTAAAAATATTGATGAGGACAGTTATTCGAAAATTGGTAAAAAGAAAGGGAAGAACCCTAAAAATTCTCAACCTTCTACTTCCCGGTCAACTCGTGCTCAAAATTCTTCCAAATATCTTAATGATTAAAGCTCTTCTATGGAATGTTAGGGGGATTGGGGGTAAGGAATCTATCACTAGAGTTAAAAATCTTTCTAGAATGCATAGTATCATGTTTTTAATTTTAATTGAGCCTCTTATTTCTCCTGATAAACTTAGCTCTATTGCCTCTAAATTAGGTTTTTCTAAATTTGCTGCAAATAGTTCCAACAAAATATGGATTATGTGGAATAGCAATATTAATGTTAGTATTATTTTGGATTTCCCTCAAATTATTAACTGTGAAATTGAATTTTTTAATTATAAGTGTTATGCTTCTTTCGTCTATGCCGCTAGCTCTAGATGGAATCGTATCCCACTTTGGGACCAGATCCATCAATTTGCAAACAATATTAATGGCCCTTGGTGTATTGGAGGTGATTTTAATATTATCTCTAATGCCTCGGAAAGAATGGGAGGTAATCTGCCTAACTCTATTGCTATGGAAGATTTTAATTAAGTGATCTCTGACTGCTTTTTGAATGACATTGGATTTATTGGCAGTCCTTTTACTTGGAATAGATCCACTATATGGCAACGTCTTGATAGATTTCTCTTTAATAATGATTGGCTTTCAGTAT
Organism: Dendrobium catenatum; assembly: GCF_001605985.2. Classification (NCBI taxonomy): domain Eukaryota; kingdom Viridiplantae; phylum Streptophyta; class Magnoliopsida; order Asparagales; family Orchidaceae; genus Dendrobium; species Dendrobium catenatum. The sequence continues at coordinate 767,784 of NW_021319813.1, read as the reverse complement.
TCTCCATGTCTTCTGTTGAACATCTCAGTAGAACTTTGTTTGATCATTGTCCTTTATTGCTTAATATTAATGCTAATAGAAATGTTGGTAATGCTGCTTTTAGATTCCAAAATATGTGGCTTTCTCATGTTGACTTTAAGAATGTTATTAGTATTAATTGGAATGACCCCATTTACCCTAACAATGATATTAAGGGCATGCTTAGATTATGGTCTAAACTTAGTAGATTAAAACATGTTTTAAATTGGTGGAACAAAAATATTTTCAAGAATGTTTTTACCAATATCAAGGAAGCTGAACTGAAAGTTCTTGAGCTGGGAAATACCTATATGGTTAATCCTTATATTGAGAATCTTAATAAACTTAACTGTGCTAAGGATTCTATTGTTCAATTTTAGGATCAGGAGGAAATTTTTTGGAAACAAAAAGCTAATGTTAAATTAACTATTGAATGGGATAGGAATACCAAAATTTTTCATGCCATGGCTAATCGTAATAGGACTAAGAATTATATTCATAAAATCGTCAAAAGTGATAGCTCTATTATTGAGTCTGAGGAGTTAATTTGCAAGTCTGTTGTGGAACATTTTAAGAATAGTTTCAATGATCATTTTAGCAATGTTCCTTTAATTAATCCTCAAGTCATCCCGCATATTATTAATGATATTGATAATGACTCCCTTTGTCTTCTCCCTTATGATGTGGAAATTTACAATGTTGTTATGGATTTGAATGGTGACTCCATCGCGGGTCCAGATGGTTACACTACAATTTTTTTTCAAAAATGTTGGGATATTGTTAAAGTTGATGTTATTGAAGCAGTCAATGATTTTGTCAAGGGGTCTCCCTATCCGAAATTCTTCACTTCTACAAACATTGTGCTTATTCCTAAAATTGCTAGGGCTAATAAGTGGAATGACTTCAGACCTATTAGTCTATGTTCTTTCTTTAACAAACTCATATCCAAAATTATCTCCAAAAGATTGGAAAGTATTCTTCCTAGAATTATATATAGTAATCAAATTGGTTTTGTTAAAGGTAGGAGCATTTTTGATAATGTTCTTTTGACCCAAGAACTTGCGCATGAGATTAATACCAAGGTTAAAGGTGGCAATATCATTTTGAAATTGGATATTTCTAAAGCTTATGATAATCTTAACTGGAATTTTCTTTATAAGGTTCTTTCTTTATTTGGTTTTAGTGAATTTTTCATTAAGCTTATTAAGAATAGTATTGATAATTATTATTTTTCTGTTATCATTAATGGTAGAAATCATGGTTTTTTCAAGTCTTCTAAAGGTTTAAGACAAGGTGACAATATTTCCCTGGCTCTTTTCATTATTGCTATGGAATACCTTTCTAGGGGTATTGAAGACTTATACTTAAGAAATCCTAAACTTCTTTTCGTACTGTTAGAGGTATCCCGATTTCTCACCTTAGTTCTGCAGATGATTTCAATACTTTTCTCTAATGGCTCGATTAATAATATTAAATCTTTGAGCAATTTTCTTTTATAATTCCATGCTTATAGCGGTTTGGCTATTAATAAGGATAAAAGTAGTTTTATTGCACGTAAGTCTATCAATAGAGATAGAATCATAGCTATTCAAAGAATTTGTGGTTTTCAATCTAAAACCTTACCCATTAAGTATTTGGGTACCCCGATCTATAAAGGTAAAAAGAGAAGTCATCTGTTTGAAGATATTTTTACTTGCTTCCAAAGAAAATTAACCCACTGGTCTCCTAATTTTTTGTCTTGGGGGTAGATTAATCTTATTAAATCTGTTCTAAATTCTATTCCTATTCACTTACTGCATACACTTCAACCGAATGCTGCTATTTTTATTAGAATTGAGATAATGATAAACAAATTTTTTTGGGGTTCCAAGCTTAATAGTAATGGTATTCGTTGGGCTTCTTGGAACAACATTTGTGGCATTTATAACGAAGTTGGTTTAGGATGCAAAAACCTTCTCGACATGGTTCAAGCTTTCTCTCATAAACTTTGGTTTTCTTTTAGATCTAATGAGAGTTTTTGGGACCAGTTTATGAATGCCAAATATTGCAAATATTATCATCCTTTACTTGGTGTTTATAAAGCTTTTGATTCTCAGACCTGGAAAAGACTTTGCAAAATAAAGTGGAAAGCC
>NW_021319813.1:759974-765534 GCF_001605985.2 Dendrobium catenatum | reverse complement strand
TCATTATTGCCAAATTGATTTTGTGGTTAATGTCTGTTTCCAGCTATCATTTAAGTTTATCTGCCTCCCTTGTAGTCTATTTTTTTGCATCTTCAAGATCTGGATTGTCACTACGTTCGTCGTCTCGGTTCTGCATCATTTTTTGGGCTCTAGTGGTTTCAACCAAAATTTTTCCAGGAAGATCGGGTTCATTCTTTATCTTGTCCTCTTCCTTTTTTGGGTGTTGTCATCTTGCAGCCCTAGCATGTTATTAGGTTTTATTGTAACTCTTAGATTTAGGAACCATCGGTTCAGAGGTTTTTTTTCTTTTTGACTTTGTAGCTCTGACGAGCATTAGAGAGCTGAAGGTTCCTATTAAGATGTCTAATTTGAATTTTGAATAAGAATAAAAAGAAAAAATGCATAATATTGAAGGTCATAATTGAAATTATTAAATAGAATTATTTTATGATTTAAATTGAGCAAGCATATTCCTGATACCTTATGTTATTGTAATTTAGAAGCATGATTTATTCAACGAGTTATGTTATAACTCACTCCTGTTAAAAATAATTATAATTATAATTTAATTAACTAAAATGAGGATATGAAAAGATAATATATATCGTAGGCTATATGCTCTAAGAGAAAGGTATTTGAATTATTTGAATTTTAAATATTTTAAAGTTTTAGTGGCTCTGTCAATTTATTAAAGATAGTTTTAACAAATAAAATTTAATTAATCATTCGAATGTCTATTCCTGTCTCGTTTATTCGAGCCTTCAGTCCGGGTCATGACAAAAGTGGTATCAAAGATCCAATGAGTATTTTAGGAATGTGAATTATAATGAATGAGCCATAGGAATGATTTATGGAATTCTTTTTGAAGAATTAAATGACTAATTCATTTAGAAAGTTTAATTAATTAACTTATTTAATATATCAGGTATACAGATGATCAAGATGAAGTAAATGAAAGAAATATGAAAGGAGAAGAAGTACCACATGATGTGTTTGTGAACGCCAATAACGTTACCCAAATGATGGTGGTTATGACCGAAATGCTTCATGAATCAAGATCTCAACCTAGAGTTGGAGTGGATAAATATATGGAGCTATTCTAAGACATGCAACCACCTCTATTTCAAAAGTGACGAGGGACCAATTAAGGCAGATAATTGGTTTCTTAGAATAGAAAATGTTTTGGATAACATGTCATGCCTTGATGAAAAGAAAGTGTCACTTGCTATATTTATTTTGGATGGAGAAGTAGAAAGGTGGTGTTGAGGACAATGTAAAGACATGCTAGGAGGTATTCCAAGTTTACTGGTTAACTGGAAAGACTTTATGAAATTTTTGAGAGAATGGTTCATATCGATGTTAACAAGGAGGTATATGCATGGTAAATTCTCAAGATTGACAAGGAGACAAATCAATGATGCAATATGAAGAAAAATTTATAGCCTTATCTAGATTTGTACCATAGGTAATTATAAAAATAGATGAGCCATTGAGGATTATTCAGTATTGGTAGAGAGTTAAAAGGGTAGAGATTGACTTTCAAATAACTCGGAAGAGAAAAGATCAACAAAAAAGGAACAATGTTGAAGAAGATATTCTTAACAATCAAATTGAAGGATCAAATGAGATGAATCCCAAGGTTTTCCCTAGTGGAGTTAGTTGTGCTGCTGCCAGTAGAGTCATGGATTCTTGTGCTATGTGTGGAATGTTTTATATGGGTGAATATTTCATGGGTTCCAACACTTACTATTTGGTGTCATAAGCCTCATCACATAGCAAAATACTGCCCTATATTGGTTCAGATGACTTCAGGAGAGATTTAGCAAATAGAAGATGATAGAATCAACATTTTTAACTCCATCACATAAGTAACCAAGGTAGAATGTTTGATGAAGAGTTTATGCTTTGACTTAGCAAAGCCCAATGAATCAATAGATGTTAAGAAAGATGAATGAAATGTCTTTAATATAGTAACTTATTATGTTATATCAGATATTTTACTTTATCAAATTATGTTAATATGTTTTATCAAATATTTTATTTTATATAGTTATGTATCCAATGCTAAATTTTATGTTGAATAAAATTTAAGATGTTATTTTGCTTAAGTATCAAGTAGTTAGGTTATATTATAACTAAAAGTCATTTGTAAATTTCAAGGATAGAATTTTTTAGGAAGGGGAGATTGTAATAACTTATTGGACTGGGTCAGTTGAACCAGTTCTAATTAGTTAGAGAGTGAGCAAATAGCGAGTGTGCTTACAACAACGAATGATGAACTATTAGGATGAATTCGGGTGCTGTAGGACATGGTGGAATCAAATCATGCAATGGAGCGAGGAAATACATACGAGAGTTAAAAGGAGAGACCTTGATGAAGGATAACTCTATGTCATTCCATCTAGCTTCCCTAATTGGGAGAAATCTAGTAGCGAGTAGTGTTTATGAGGAAGAGAGTGTAGGAGGGAGATCGTGAGATAGGGAGAAGGAAAGGAATAGAGTATGGTGTGAGAGGCTAAAAATTAGGGCTCGAGCATTGGTACAAGATATAAAGAAGGTAATGTATTCTTTTAATATAAAGTTGAGATTAGATATATACTTTTTTAATTTAATAGTAAGTAATATGTTAAAAAAAAAATTTAGTTAAACATAAGATTTAATATAATGCATAATTATTAATTATTAAAATAATTATTTGATATATATATATAGTAGACATTATTAAGGAAGTTTAATTTAAAATTTATACTTTGTTATTCAATTTAAAAATATTAAAGTTGGAATTTAACATTAGAAATTAGTTAATAAGTATAAATAAAGCCTATTTAAAAAGTAGATTTTAATGACAATAGGTAATGTCATTAATCCATTTAACGATCCAAGATAGTTTGTCAGCCTTTAGCTTGAGCTTTCAAAATTCTCACAAGATCACCTTCCTGATCTTATTTTTTTGTATTTATTTGCTTGTGTTTAATACGTAGTAGTTTGATTATGACAAATACTTTCTTATTCAAAAAATCGTAGTCTATTGTATATTTATTCCATTACATGACCATTACAACGCCGTAGCATCAAAACAAGCAATGTTGTAGAACCATCAAAGTCACCACCGGAGCACTAGAATATCGACAACACAATGCCAACTTATCTATCAGACAACATCGCTTTATCAAAAGTTCTTCTTTGTAGTGCCATGTTCTCTATCGTTAAGCATTATAGCATCACACTCTATAACACCTCGGCGCCTAAATTGCTCTTCTAGCATCCTAGTGTTTGAAAGTCAGCAGCGTCGTCATATAGTTGTTATTACTTCCCAAAGATATTATCTATCAGCAAAAATGATGCAACTATTTACTAAGTAACTAATTTATGTCAGCAAGCACCGTAGTGGAACTAGAAAAGTTGTGCGGTTGCATTTATTAGGCGTAGTGGTGTTGATCTTTCAATCACCTCAGCGCCAGAAGCCTACTTTAGGTTTTTTTATAAATAGCCACTATGATATTTCTTAGAGAGTTTAGTCATTTAGATAATTTCAGTATAATTCAGAATACTTCTTTGAAACTCCCTTAGGGTTACATCTAAGGGAATTTAGGGAAGTACTTGATACCAACATTAGAGTGTTTGTCTTGTATTTATAAACATAATTATTTAAGTAAAAAAATGAGTATATAGGAGATCCATTGAACCATTCTAGTTGTATCTATTTCTTTTATTTTCTTTCCATTATGTTATTAATGAAAATAAGTTTACTTCAATTCTACTCTATGTTTAACTAAATTCTTTAATTTTTTATTAATGATATAAGTTATATATATAATATTATTGAACTATCTTATTCCTTAAATAATTAAAAAGATGTTTTCAATATTATCTGATCTCCTTTTTCACTCTGAGGTTGCCCTAGCCGACCTGCCTCCTCGCGAAAGTGCCTTCTTCTTCCCTGGCCGTCACCGGCCCTCTGCCGGTGACCTCCATGGATCCGCTTGACCCCTTCCCGCCTTTGGGTCAAGCTATGCCTCTTGCTATGACAGCCATCCCCCGCATTCTAGACCGTCTCTGGTCTAACATTATTGCTGAGCCTGGCCCGTCAGCTCCAAATATTCCTGTCTCTCTCATGGAAACGCCGGAGGAGATCATCACAGAACCTACAGCTGAAGCTTGGAACCTTTGTCTGGTTGGTTATTCGATTGGTAAGAGGCCCTATTACGAAGCTTTAAATGAAACTGCAAAGCGTATATGGAAGCTCAAAGGTACTTTCCAACTAATTGCACTTACGGATGGGTTCTTTTGGTTCAAGTTTGCATTGTTGGAAGATTTTGATATGGTTTGATCGAAAGGCGTCTGGTTTTTCCATGGAAAGCCATTCATTTTCCAGAAATGGACAAAAAAAATTCATCCAACTAGGGAAAACTTTACCTCTATTTTGATTTGGGTTAGAGTGCACAAGCTTCCTTTAGTTTGTTGAAACTCTGAAGGAATTTCAAAGATAGCCTCTAAAATTGGGATACCCATTATGGTAGATGCATTGACTGCTGCAAAAACTAGATTAACTTATTCTAGGATATGCATTCAAGTTTCCACTACTTCCTCTTTTTCGGAATCTGTTTCTGTGTCTATAGAAGGGGATGTAATCAAATTGCAATTTCAGTATGAATGGAAGCCCTCTCCCTGCTCCTCCTGCGGATCATTAGCTCATTCTTCCTCTTATTGTCCCACTTCACAGAATTCTGAGCAGCTTCCTAATAATCAAACTAGGGGACGTAGCACCTCTAGGCACCATCACAAGAAATCTCAGACCCGTCCAGGCTCATCTCAAAAAAAAAAAAGGAATTGTAGTTGCTAATCCTCCAGCAACTAATCCCTCATTAATCTCTTCTCAGGTTGCTTCCCCTGCTAAACATGCTATGATCCCCTCACAGGTTGTTTGGGTAATACGGCTAGTAAAACCAATGTTGTTACCGAACTCATGGAAAATAACTCTCAGGCTTAGACTGCCTTGCCTGCAATTTTAAATCCTAATATTCCCAGCAATTCGCTTAGTGAATCAACTGCTCAGGCAGGCTACTCTATCAATCCCAAATCTCAATTCCCCTACAGATGAAGATATAGGGGAGACTGTTTTAGCTTAGAACACCTTGATCAAACCACCTATTGTGTTGATGATTAATAAATACTGATCTCTCCAAGGTTCAGAGGACTTAACGTTATCTAGTTCTGAAAATGATTTCTCCTCATTTTCAGAGCCAGTTTCTAACTTGAGTGGGGATAAAAATAAGTCAGCTCCTCCCAAAATTGCCAAAGGGAAGGGATCTAAAAACCTGCCCGCCTCTTCTTCAAAGCGCAAATTATCTTCCCTTCTATAGCAGCTTGGAATATTAAAGGATTTTCTTCCTCTAATAAGGTGTCTTACTGCAAAATGTTAGTTCAGTCCCTTAGATTGGATATGATATGTATCTTAGAAAACAGAATTCAACTTTCGCATCTCTCTGACATGTGTTTCTTTAATAGTCATTTAGTTTTTGACTCTGAATCCAGCTGCAATAATTTCCATCGTTCTAGT
>NW_021319813.1:756683-759874 GCF_001605985.2 Dendrobium catenatum | reverse complement strand
TGGAGCTAGAAACAAAAACCCAATGCTGAAAGACAGTAAGAAATACTAGTAAACGAAAGGCCAGAACAGTGAGGCCCACAAAACTGAGTGAAATATGAAACCAACCGGTGGCAGGTAACAAACCTGGACTCAGGAATTGCCACCCACACACCCTGGTTGCAAAAATACGCAAGAGGAATCCTTGCCATCCAAAGGGGAAGATGGAAATTCATCATCATCGCCCATACCTGCCACATTCCACGAATCTGATATCAGGAAATCCAGAGCAGAAGAAAAAAGGCTTGACGGATCACACATGATACAGCCAACAACACAGCATCCAGAAATCAACATTCCCAACTGCAACTATTCAGAGCAGTTCCAAGAGATTATCCCTATTTTTCCAGCGCGAAATCCTGAGCAAAACAGCAGCTTTGATTCTATGAATTAAGGTAGTAGAAGAGATAGAAGAGGTCCCAAATTTTCTCTCATTCATTTCTCTCCAAATGTGATATACCGAACAACATACAAGTAGTTAATAAAAATCTTTTTCACCATATTGGGTATCAGCTATATATTCAAATAACAGCATAATATTAGGCCGCAACAACAAGAACCCAAGGTTCCTCATCAGGCTAGAAATAATGGAGAAAGAGTAGTCACATTCGAAAAAAAGGTGAGAAGCCGATTCATTAAATCTGTGGCAAAGAGCACAAATGGGATCCACATTTATGCCTTTGCTAATGAGAGTGCCAGCAGTCTTAAGCCCACCTTTAATGGCCATCCAACAAAATGAAGAGTACCTAATCACATTTCTTTTGTGCCAGACAAAATGCCACCAATTTACCTTCTCATAATCTCTATAAAAGTAATCCCGAAAATCTTTATGTTTGTATTGTTTTCCAGTTCCCCAATACAGATTACTATTAGTAACCGGTTCAACAATAATTTCCTGGAATGCCATATGATCAGCGAGAGGGAGAGAAGCAGGGATGGCCCAATTTCCCCTCTCTATAATAATCTTAATGCTCTCATTAACAGGAAACAGAGAAAGAAAAGGACCCATAGCTACAATCTCTTTAAGGCATTTACCTTTATACCAATGGTCCCAGTATAAGGAATACTTGGAGTGAGAGGAAACATTAAAATGAAATTTTTCTTTAGCAAAAATGGCATCTCTACACAGATTTTCCATATTAAAGAATACGAATTTTTTTTTCCAGTTCCGCTCCTTTTACTAAATTAATAAATGGTGAAGTTCCTTTTAAAATTTGGCCATTTCAATAATTAAAATATATTCTACTAAGCAAGTTTTTGCAAGAAAATAAATAGCCATTGGCATAATGGCTTAAAAAAAAGCTCATAGAAGAAAAAATGGAAATCATAAACAATTTAGCCAAGAAACTATAATTATATCTCATTAAAGGGAGAATGCAAAGGCAATGATGAGGAAGGATTTTCATTGTTCTTTAATTTCAATATATAGAGAGAGAATTGTGCCTAATTCAATCAAACAATACATTTAAATCACATTTATATCCTTCCTTAAACATCTCAATTTTATAGAAATCTATCAAAATTTTCTAAATTAATAGAGAATATTTAGATCTATTAACAATTATATTCTTCCTAAAATATCACAATTTAATAGAAATCATTCAGTTTTTCTAAATTAATAGAGAATATTTAGATTAATCAACTTTCCTAAATGAATACCAATAATTTATATCCTTCCAAAAACTTCAATTTTATAGCCATCAATTTTCAAAAATACATAAAAAAATATTTAGCAAAAATGTCCTTCTATGTTAACAAATTACACATATATTTGTGTGCTAAATTAATATTTTAGATTCTAATTTTCTTTTTTCATATATAACCCTATTCACATTTTATTGTGAATATAAAATTCATATACATAATCAGCCTTTAATTATATATTCCACTCTCAAATCACCAAGATAGTTTTGGAGTTGAGCCATCAAGATACCCCTCAAATCCGTTTACGGTAAACAATTTTAGGATTTGAGATTTTCACAATGAATAATTTTCGGCCGTAAGCTGAATGTTGACAACAAATTTCACATCAGGCATAAGAAATTTTAGTCGAGATGGAATCGGTATATCAACCATTTTGACAACTGGCAAGGATTGAGATGAGGCAGATGATTGAGAGGGTTTTTCCATGGAGAAGAAGAAACAAAACAAACAAAGAAATACAAAACTCGATCGATATTAGGCCATAGGGCACTAGTGTTGCTCATGTTGAACTGCTTCACCTGCTTCGTTGAAGGAGTTCCAAACCTGAGACAAGCAAACAAACACAAGCGGAAAACAAAGAGGAGAAGAGAAACAAAGTAGAAAGCTTTTTCTCATTATATTGTATATCTCTTACTGTCTATACTTATATCAGTATATAAGCCAGTATATAGAAAATGACATACAGTTTATTAGATTAAAGCGGTTAGAGATGAATGGTGATGATGCTAGTTCAGAGAAGAGTGTTCTGCTGCACAATCAAAATAGAATCCCAGCAGAAGAAAATCTTGTATATATATACATATATAGTTGTTGACAAAATTTCAATAGAAAAACAATATAATTTTTAATAAAAATTTCTTAAAATTTCATCAACAAATTGTTAGACCATACCTTCTTATTTCGATGATTTTTTCATGCAAATAGTGATTAATATTCTGTCATTTATTCATTGAAATTTCAATAGCCTTTTTCCCACCACCCTTAAAGAAATGATTGAGATAGGCTAATTAATCTATTCCATTGCGCTTACTTTTCAAGAGGTTGTAGATCTAAGCTGAGCCACTCAACTATTTTATCCTTCGAAGAGAATGCTAACATATACCATATCCATCCACTGTTTTTGAGCTAAAATCTCTCTACATATAAACTCACTAAGGAAGAAAATATATGTTAAAAATTTTCCATTACTTTTTACTTTTTAAATGAAATAGAGCCTAAAACAAATACATTCTAATGTCTTTGATTTTGAGAAGATGGAAGGGTGAGGCCTTTATAGACCCTTTCGGAGTTGCTGAGTTGGATATGATATTCAAGATTGTAGCTTTATAGATTTTTCTTAGATCTTTTTGTACTATAAAGCAGTCCAGTTAAGCTCATCACAGGCTCTATCATTTATATATTACAAGCAATTTGAACTGATACGTCATGCAAAATTAGCTTGATCGGGCACG
>NW_021319813.1:742753-749278 GCF_001605985.2 Dendrobium catenatum | reverse complement strand
TGGACGCACAGTGATGAAAGTGGAATAGAACATACAAATCAGCGGAGCTTTAAGTTTATAGTGGTTAATAGAAAAGCTGACAGAGGTCCGCAATGTGAACTCTCACGATATCCGAACAGCGAGATCTTTTTAGAGAAATCTGATCCTTTCACCCCTCACAAAAAGTAGAAATTATTTCGTGCGCACGCAGCTCTAAGCTATTTTGTCCGGACTTCAAATTTTTTTTTTTTTTTGGAAAAATATGGGCAAAAGCCCTTTCCATTAACTAAGAACTAGTTACATGTAAAAGCTGTAAAGGAAGAACCTAGGCCTAAAGTCAAAAATAGCAATGGGTCAACAACAAAAACCCCACAGCTGCAAAAAGATGAAACTTAAAAAAAGAAACCAAAACTAATGCAGAGAAAACCGCAAAAAAAAAGAACCCAATAGGTGACAGGCAACAAAAACCTTGGGCTCAAGAAGTGCCTCTCTCACTACCTGGTTGCAAAAATACGCTAGAAGAATCCTTGCCATCCAAAGGGGAAAATGGCAATTCATCATCATAGCCCATACCTGCCACAATACGAGCAATACATATAGCAGAGAAAACATAACGGAGGAGCAAACCCAAGCAGTTCCCACGAAAACCAACAGCACAGCCAACAGTATACCCAAACCACAAAGGCAGATACTTAGAGCAAATCCATAATATTTTCTCCATTTTTCCAGTGTATGATCCTGGGTAAAACAGCAGCTTTGATTCTATGAGTTAAAGTAGTAGACGAGACAGATGAAGTCCCGAATTTTCTCTCATTACTTTCTCTCCAAATGTGATAAACCGAACAACAAACAAGAAGATAATAAAACTCTTTATCACAATGCTGGGTATCACCAATATACTCAAAAATTTGCAAAATGTTAGGCCGCAGCAACATAAACCCGAGATTCTTCATCAGATTAGATAGAATAGAGAATGAATAATCACATTCGAAAAACATGTGAGAGACAGTTTCATTGTAGCTGTGGCAAAGGGCACAAGTGGCTTCCACGTTAATGCCTTTGCCTAATAGAATATCAGCAGTTTTTAGCCCCCCTTTAATGGCCATCCAACAAAAGGAAGAGTACTTAATCACATTTCTTTTATGCCAAACAAAGTGCCACCAATTTACCACCTCATTATCTTTATAATAATACTCTCTAAAGTATTGATGCTTGCATTTCTTACCATATCCCCAATACAGATTAATATTAGTGCCAGGATCCACAATAATATACGGGGAGAGAAGCAGGAATGGCCCAATTGCCCCTATCTATGATAGCATTAATTCTCTCATTAACTGGAAAATGGGATAGAAACAGACTCATATCTGCAATCTCATTAAGGCATTTATCTTTATACCAATGATCCCAATATAAGGAATAGTTGGAGTGCGTCGATACATTAAAATGTAATTTCTCTTTAGCAAAGATAGCATCCCTACACAAATTTTTCCATAGTCTAGAAGCTTCGATGGACGGCTCCTTCCAGGGGGAGATATAAGTGTGAAACAGCCAGATACTAAGAGGACTGTGTGTATTATACAATCTGATAATGAAGGAGCAATTAAAGCTGAATTGAAGAGATTGAAGAGACGACAGACCAATACCCCCCAACTTTTTGGGCTTACAAGTGTTTTTCCAAGAGATTAAGTGCAATTTCTTAACATTTGAATCACCAAAATAAAGAAACCTGGCACTTAATCTATTAATTTGCTTAATGATAGTTTTCGGTATAATACCCCCACGAATCCAGTAAGCAATAGTATTCAAAATGGTGTATCTAAGAAACTGGAGCCTACCAGCAAAAGATAGCGCCTTGGCCTTCCAACCTGATAATTTAGAAATAACAGCTTCTAAGAGTTTAGCAAAAGAGGAAAGCTTGGGATTATAAGAAGACAGTGGCAGCCCGAGATAAGACATGCTAGTATAAGCTGTAGAAATGTTAAGTGAGTTGCATATGTTGTCCGAGATAGCACATTTGGAAGGCAGTAAAATAGAGCTTTTCTCGTAATTCACAAAAAGACCTGAAGCATCAGAAAAAACACTAAGATTATTAGAGAGATTGTCACAATTGTTGAGATCTGCTTTGCCAAAAAGGATCAAGCCATCAGCATACAAGAGGTGGGACAACCTATGATCCCCAATCATAAGAGCTTCAAAACTGTTCTCATGTAGGTTGCAATCAAGCAAATAGGAGAGAGCATCCATCACAATGCTAAAGAGGTAAGGGCTGAGAGGGCATCCCTGCCTAAGCCCAGAACTAGAGGGAAAGAAACCTTCTAATGCACCATCAATGCATAAAGAGAACCAGACATCATATATGGAAGCATCAATCCAATCTACAATTTTTTGCGGAAAACCTTTTTGTAGCATTCTAGCCAAAAGAAACCCTCTTGATACACTATCAAAAGCTTTTTTAATGTCAAGCTTCACACACATAAGCTTGAATTTGGATGTATTTCTAGAGTGTTGAAGAATTTCATTAGCTAGAAGTACGTTATCAGTAGAGATTCTCTGATGAATGAAACCAACTTGATTATCTTTGATAATATACAGCATGATAGGCTTCATCCTAGCTGTTAAAACTTTGGCAATGATTTTATAAGTAGTATTACAAAGAGCAATGGGCCTAAAATCGGAAATGGATTCGGCATGAATGTATTTAGGAATCAAAGTAATAGTAGTGGCCTTTGTAGAACGAGGAATGTAGGAATTATGAAAAAAGCTCTTAATGGCATTGCATACAGTGGGACCCGTGACCACCAAAGTAGCTTTGAAGAATTCAAAATTGAACCCATCAGGCCCAGGAGATGAATCAGAGGCACCCGAGAAAACCGCTTTCTTAATTTCAAGATCTAAAAAAGGAACAGTGAGAGCATTCAAAAAATCAAGAGGAATATCATTACCCATAGGGAAACGGCTGACATCAAAATCCAAATTAGAAGGAGTGTTGAAGAGATTTTGAAAATAAGATATGGCTCCAAAGAAAACATCAGACATGGAGGCAGCAGGATTCGACATGCCTAAGGTGATAGCCATTTTTTTGTAATTCCTCCTCATACGAATCCTAGCATACAGAAATTTAAGATCATCCTCTCCTTGAGTTAACCATTTAGTTTTAGCCCTCTGCTTAAGCCACGAAAACCACATGGAGGAAGCATCCTCCAATTGTCTGTTGATGTTTTTAAGGTCAAGAGAGGAGCTAGCAATATTAACAGCAGAATCCAAACTATTAAGAGCATCAGTTTGCTTATCCTTAAGCATTTTAATGTGATCAGCTATGATATTAGAAGAGCCCAAGATTTACCTCTAACAGATATTTTAATTTGCTTAAGTTTATAGCAAAGATCAGCTAAGAGATTACCTTTTGCTTTAGCAGCAAATACATCAAAAAGAATAAGCCAAAATTGATCACACTTCACCCAATAGTTTTTGAACTGAAACGGATGCTTAATACGATAGCTTTCCTTGGCTTTGATGATAATAGAGCAATGATCATACCCAATAGGATTATGCACTAAATAATAAGAATCAGGATAACAGGACATCCAGCTATTATTAACCAACATACGATCCAGTTTAATGTGGATAGGATTTTCAGTTTGCTGATTAAACCAGGTGAAGGAAGGTCTAATGGAGGCCAGATCTTTGAGATTAGTGTAAAAAATAACACTATTGAAATCAAACATTTGATTTTGATGCAGATCATTATCGCCTAATTTCTCAGAAGGGAACCTACAACAGTTAAAATCACCCATAAGAAGCCAAGGCACATCACCAGAAGGGGAGATACTTCTCAAATCATCCCAAAGAGTTTTCCTCTCCTCCTGAGAATTGGAAGCATGGATGACAGAGAGGAGGAAGGGAGTACTAGACCCATAAGTGACCATTCCAGCTATCATTTGAGCAGAGAAAAAAGAAGGCTGAAAAAGCAATCTATCGGAACTCCATTTGATCCAAATCCTACCAGGATTAGAGAAATGGGAATTATTGCAGCTCTTTTGAGAATCAAAAACTAAATGACTGTTGAAGAAACTCAGATCCGAGAGATGCGAAAGTTGAATTCTATTCTCTAAAATACAGATCATATCCAAACTAAGAGACTGAACTAACATTTTGCAGTAAGACACCTTATTAAAAGAAGAAAATCCTCTAATATTCCAAGCTGCAATAGACAGACAAATCATTTACATTTTGAAGAAGAGGCGGGCAGCTTTTTTGGACCCTTTCCTTTGGGTTTTTTGGGAAGGGGAGACTTGTTTTTATTCCCACTCAAATTAGAAACAGGTTCCGAGTAAGAGCAGCAGTCATTTTTAGAACCTGAGAGAATGTGTTCCTCAGCGGCTTGAAGGGATGAGTATTTATTACTCATCGGGACAATAGGAGGAATTTGCAAGTTATTCTGAATTAATTCAGTCTCCCCTATACCTTCTTCTGTAGGAGAATTGAGATTTGGTATAATTGAAGGGGTCTGAACAGCAGCAGCACAATGGGAGGTGCTAGAAAGTTCAGAATTTAAGGCAACAGGAGCAGCATTCTGAGGCTGAGTGTTGACATCAATATGTCCAGTAATAGCTAAGTCTATAATAGCCGTATTAAGTTCCTTAGGCACCCAAACAACCTGAGATGGGATCAGAGCATGCCTAGATGTAGAAGCTACTTGGGAAGAAATTAAAGGAGCATTATTATCTAAGGAATTTTGAACCTCCTTCCCAATATTTTGTTGTCTAGAGCCAGGACGATTCTGAGATTTCTTGCGATGATGCCTAGAAGTACTTCATCCCATAGATTGATTGTTTGGAATCTTCTCAGTATTCTTTGAGGTGGAACAAAAAGAAGAAGAGTGAGCTAAGGATCCACAGGTAGAGCAGGGAGTGGGCTTCCATTCATACTGAATTTGCAATTTGATAACTTCCCCTTCAATAGCCACAGAAATAGATTCCGGAAAAGAGGAGGTAATAGAAACTTGAATGCATATTCTAGCATAAGTTAGCCTAGTTTTTGCAGTAGTCAAGGCAATTTTTGAGATTCCTTCTGAATTCCAACAAACTAAAGGAAGATTATTCACTCTAACCCAAATCGGTACAGAAGTAAAATTTTCCCTAGTAGGATGAAATTTTTTTGTCCATTTCTAAAAAAGGAATGGTTTGTCGTGAAAGAACCAGGCGCTCTTCGACCAAACCATATCAAAGTCTTCCAACAAAGAAAACTGGAACAAAAAGAACCCATCCGTAAGAGCAATGAGTTTAAAGGTACCTTTGAGTTTCCAGATACACTTCGCAGTTTCATTTAAAGCTTCGTAATAGGGCCTCTTACCGATCGAATAACCAACCAGGCAAAGACTCCATTCTTCGGCAGCAGGATCTGTGAAGTCCTTGTTGAAGGGAATAATCTCCTCCGGAGTTTCTATGAGCGAAACAGGGATATGAGGTGCTGAAGGGCCTGGCTCAACGATAATGTTAGACCAGAGACGGTCTAAAACATGAGGTGCACTGGGGGGAGCAGGAGATTTAGTTTGACCCATGGGCGGGAACGATGAGGGGTCAAGCAAAACCATGGAAGCCACCGGCGTAGGGCCGGTGGTAGCCAGAGACGAGGAGGAGGAAGTCACAGATGCAAGGGAGGTGTCTATGGCATCCTCAGAGCACTCCAATTTGGCTTCTGACTTCAAATATTTAGATAATATATGTTTTACATATATACCACTTTATTACATATTATTTATATATCTAATAAAAAATATTAATATTACATATCTATTATCTATAGAATAAATTTAGATGCATGAAATTAAATATTAAATTTATAGGATGATATGAATGTTAAAAATGAATTATTATAGTGATATATTTAATATTAAAGTTTTATATGGATGATAGTCATGTAATATTAATATTTTTGGTATTATATATATAAATAACATGAAATAAAATAATATGTATGTAAATTTTCATTTATTTTTTAAGTCTGACTTATTTTAAGAGTTTATAAGTCGTTTGTACTACATGATTTGTATATCGTTTGTATTTTTAATATTATAATAAAAGTGCAGTATTTATATGACCTAACAGGAGAACATTTGCTTATGTCAATCAATAATGTTAAATTTTCAGTGATATTTTTATTCATTTTAAAGCTTTCTCAGCTTTTCACATATGTGTATTACATAAACTGTGGAAAATGAATTTTTTTACATTGTATTGTCGTGCATTGTTGTTGTGTACTGCTATGTATTACTATATATTGTTGTATATTGCTGTGTATTATTGATATGTATAGTTTTGTATTGTTATGTACTATTGTGTATTGTTATGTGTTATTGTATATTGTTGTATTAATGTGTATTATTGTTGTGTATTGTTCTTGTGTATGGCTGTGTACCGCTGTGTACTGCTGTGTAAAATGCACTATTTATTGATAGGTATAGATGTGTAGTCAAGCTTATATAAACCAAACATAAACTTTGAATACAACTGAATTCATATATATAACAAATAGTAAGCTTCA
>NW_021319813.1:739125-742653 GCF_001605985.2 Dendrobium catenatum | reverse complement strand
GGATAAAGGCTTGATGTTGTTGTTGTTGTTGTTGTGATTATAAACGATTGAGGAGGGGTCCCACACATGCATTTGAATGCATTTTTATGGAGAGAACTACATGTAGAGAAACAAAGAAAGATAATATATTGACATTGGCAATAGCGCATGATGTGCAATGTTCATATGATGTAATAGTAGCAGTCTAGTTAGTTAATTTCTTTATATGAGACTGTGGTGGATGAGGGGTGATAAATCCATGATGTTACGGAGTGGAGTTGGACGAAGAGGCAAGCAAGGCATGATGAGTTAGGGAGCAGAGATGTGGCAAAGGAGAGACTAACTGGATAAAGTCCTTGATGACATGGACCTCTGTATCATGCCAATGCATACAAGAGGTCATTTTAAATTATGATTGTAATATCAAATGACACACTTGAATGAAAACATCTGCATCTTAACGATACATGTGTGAGGTCATTTTGACATGCAATTGTGATGTCGGATGGCATGCTAGAATGAAACCCTCGACATCTTATAACTACATGTCGGAGGTTATTTTGAGGTGTAATTGCAATGTCAAATGACATACTTGAATGAAACCCTCGGCATCCTACCAATACATACAAGAGGTCATTTTCAATTTTGATTGCAATGTTAATTGACATGCTAGAATAAAACCCTCTGCACATTGTCAATGCATGCCTATTATGGAATGCACATCAATGCATATTTTAATGCATAAGAGGGGTGTTTTGCATGAATTAGTATGTCTGTTGTAATGCATGTATGAAGGCATTTTAAATATTTGCATGCAGTATAAAGGGGTATTTTTGTGATTATCGACTATGTAAATAACCACTATTAATAAATGCGCCGAATTTCATTTAGGTATCTCCAAATGCCTTTTTTCCGCTTGTATGAACGTTGCGGATCCAGTAGCGTTGTGTTGCGCTTCAGTGGCCTGTGATTTTTTACTACTGATTCCTTACTATTGCTTATAGGTAGATCGTAGCATTATTACCTGGCACAGCCATAAGATACTTTATTGTTCTGGCATAGGCAACATCCTTATCCATAGCAGCAATAACATGAGTTGCATTCTGCTTTTGTTGATAAGTTACAAGTACACCACTTAGTCCAACAAGCTTTCTTATGATTGTTTTTTTCAACCTTAGAGATCAGATTCATAAGTCACCCGATCCTTGCTTAGACTAGATAAGGACATCCAAACAGTATGATGTCGTTTGATGAGATATCATAATATGATGAAATGACTTCTGAAAATTTACCTCGTAACCTTTTTAATACTCTCCTTGACGACTTGAAAAAGAAGAAAGAAAGGAAGGAGTCTGCAGAGAGGCTGGGACGAGAATTTTTGGAGCCCACAATTCAGTTGTTTTTATATAACATAGATTATGAAAATGTATGCTTGAGTGAATAGACGGTCACATGTTGTATAGATTTGGCGTTACTGAATGCGTTCTCTTTCAGCTGCCTGATATAGTGATTCTTTTTTGTTTCATTTTTTTAGATACCACTATGGAATCAGAAAGCAAGCAAATCATCTGATAAATTGGTGATTTGGGATTATCATGTGATTTGCATTCAGGTAAATCTGAAGTATTTTGATGATTTATAGTTATCCAACTGCTTGTCTTTTAGGATGACATAGCGATTTTTTGGATTGAAGTGAAGGAAATGAAATGTAAGCACAACAATTTATGGGTTTATTATGAATCTAAAAGCCATTAATTTAAACTATTCAACTTTTTTGTTATTACCTTCCATTCAAGATCCTACCATCTAAATGCTACCTAAAATTTTAAACAGTAAGCTTGGTTTAGTCAGTATGTTGTCATAGTTTTCTTTGTTGAGTGGTCTGCAGATTGTAAATCATAAAAATGTTGAAGAAGGCCGTTCCTCTCACCTAATTTGGGATTTGGATTCCAACCTTCCCTTCCCTCTTCCACTTGACCAGTATGTTTCAGAAACGTTTCGCCTACATTTAATACTGAAGTCTACATATAAAAGGTAATTTTCAGTTTTATGTGGTTCTTAGCCAATATATTTGGTTAGTTTCA
This sequence comes from Dendrobium catenatum, assembly GCF_001605985.2. Lineage (NCBI taxonomy): Eukaryota > Viridiplantae > Streptophyta > Magnoliopsida > Asparagales > Orchidaceae > Dendrobium > Dendrobium catenatum. The sequence continues at coordinate 740,590 of NW_021319813.1, read as the reverse complement.
TTATTGGTTCATCTTTTTTATTTATTTATTAATTATTATTATTATTATTATTATTCTTATTATTTATTTCTTAGCCAATCTGAATTCTTTTATGACTGTTAGTTGCCATGTCACTGTGATGTGTAGAATGGGATTATCTATTTTTCAAAAATTGCTGTATTGCTTTCCACTTGCACCTTTCCTTGAAACTTCCATGTCCATTTTGTCAATAATCTCTTTTCCTTTGAACTAAGCTAATCTTCACTGAAACACAGAATATGAATTATTTTTCCTATTTAAAATCAGTCATTTTTTACTTGGTTAATCCAATTTTTTGTCCACGAGGAAAATACATGAGTATATGTTGTAAATTGGGCATTCTTTTTTATGCCATTTACGCCATTGTGAGCATTGTTAGATTAGTTATAAAGCTAACCCCTTCTGGATGAAATTCAATAAGGTTATCAATAGCCACAACATCTTGACTAAAAAGTTTTTTTTTCCAATAATAAAGTAACATTTAATTGTACATGATAAAGCTCTATAAGACAGCTATTCTGAGCACATAGTTAGGGCCTTCTAAATATAAATAGGAAGGATTGTATGGCTTTTGATAAAGCTGACCTAGACATAAAATTCTACATGGAAGAATGAAATCATGAATTTGAAAAAGTGGCCATGCTAAAGAAGCTATGAACTAAGTTCTGACTATATGAGGGTTACTTTTTTTGAGAATTTCAGTTGTGTGAGAAAGCCAATCATCATCATCACCATCATTAGCCTTATACCAATAAATTGCGGCCAACTTTATGAATCTTTCTTTTTCATTTGTCCCTATCGAGTGTTGCCAGGGATCTTAAAATTACTCTTGACAAATCATTTTGAATAAGTTATTATCCATGTAATCATAGGTCTACCTATCTTAATGTAAATATGAAACTACTTTTTATGCCTTATTTTGGCTCCCCTCTAATCAACCATAAGCTTTAATAGAAATGGACATTTTATTCAGACATATTTTTCACTATCATCCATCATGACTTTGCTAATCAAGATCAAATGAGTGAAAAATTAGTTTATCTCGATCGTCATAAATTATATAAATAATCCTTCATAATTATGTAATGGATTCATCATAAGCATTGATTCTGAAGCATGCAATCATTAGAAAAACTAGTGTTTTTAAATATACATTTATCCATACCAAAAATCTTTAATATATATCATACACATCTTCTATAATACATCTCAAAATTGTAAAACTAAAAGGTATGGTACAGGGCATGATTGTAAGCAATGAATATATGTTAAATAGTCAAATATATTTGTAAAGAGTCACATTTTGAATGCACTACATTAATCAATTACTTGTGTGCAATTATTTGCTTTATTTTTTATTTTCTTCTCAATATATGTTTTTCATTTTCTTAGAAATATTATGTATTGTTTATAAAGGGGCATAAAATAAAAAATAAAGTAAAACAAT
>NW_021319813.1:732184-739025 GCF_001605985.2 Dendrobium catenatum | reverse complement strand
TACTTGTGGCAAATAAAAGAGAATGGCACGATAAATTTCCTGAAGCATTATAGGCCTATAAGACTACATACCGTACTCCTACTCAGTGTACACTATATGCTTTAGCTTTTGGGGTTGAAGCTGTCCTCCCACTTGAGGTTGAGCTCCCTTCGTTGCATGTAGCAGTTAGCCACAATCTGTCCCACGAGGATAATGCCCGACTCCGGTTGGAAGAACTTGATGGTTTAGAGGAGCTTCGGTTGCAAGCTTATCAGAACCTCAAGTTGTACCAGGCCCGTATGGCCCAGGCACATGATCGCCATGTCCGACCCCGTGCTTTTCAGGTCGGCGAATTAGTTCTTGTCTTGCGTAGGCCTATCATCTCGCGTCGCCATCGAGGTGGTAAATTTGAGCCTATTTGGGAAGGCCCATTCGTTGTAGAGCAAGTATACGAGGGTAGATCTTATTTGCTAGTTGATACGAATGGTGTTCATCCCATGCCCGTCATTAATGGACAGTACTTGAGAAAGTACTACGCTTGAGTTTGCACATCGCAAGGGGCATCCCCCGCCATTTGTAAATATCCCTCTGTATAGATATAACTTTGAAAGATTTCTCGTACTTTTCGGCAGTCCGTGGCCACGACGATTTGTCCTCTACCACATGATGTTCGTCTTGCAAAATATGATATTGTCTTTAAAGGTTGTATGTAAATACGCCGTAGGGATGTTTATTCTTACGTTCACATTCACTAGTCACTTTGGTGTTGTTGCGCAAAATCACCTTTCCAACTCCTATAAGGGTTGGCTTTCCCCAGTTTCACTTGTCACCTTCAAGTGTGGTCTGGGATACCAAAACTATTAACTCGAATTTCTATGGAATGTGATACTGGGTCCATCCTTGATCTATATTTGTCAAATATAATGATGTTGATCCATGATCACTTTGTGAATTTTTCTACAAATTATTGTTGTAATTTTTCTCTCTCCCCAATTTTATTCATGTGGCGAATATGGCCTGGGTTATCAAAGCCAACAATTTTCCCCTTTAAAAAAAAAAGGGAAGCTCTTAGTTGAGAAAGAATTGATTGCCCTTATCACAAGTGGAACCCGGTTCTACGCTCCAAGAGCCCAAAGTCCCTCCAAATTCCCTTCTGTCTCTCCTTAAAGCATTTCAATGATTGCTTAGGAGATGACTGTATATTCACTTTTTCAATTATGGTTGTTTACTTTTAATGGGATGTTATTCTCCCTTACTTGTGATGTGGTACATCTGGCTCTAGATGTTAACATCACTTCTTAGTGCATTTTGATCTTCTAGCAGAAAGTTGATCCGCTATTTCTTTCAAATGATATAATTTCCTATTGATACATTGCCTTTAGCTGTAAAAGCAGTCTTTTTAAATACATAAATGTTGCTCGTACTTTTTCACAGGGTCCCATCAGTTAGCATGGGTGTTACCACTGTGATTTCTTTAGTAATCACTAATTTTTGAGATGATGATTCTTGTTCTTAGTGGCAAGTGTATCCCATTGCCACTCCTATTGCTATTTTGTTGATATGAGATTATTCTTTTGTTTGTATGTTCCTCTTCTTAGAGAGATATATATTAGTTGATTGTCTCATGTTTTATGATTTCAATTATGCCTAAGAAATTCTACTTGCATTTAAATTACTCATGGCCACGACGATTTGTCCTCTACCTTGTGGTAACTAAAATATAAGTTTGGAATTTCTTAGATGATTGACTACTTTTTTTTCCCTCACAGCACCACGCACATGTGCGTTGGGTGGTTGTAGAGGGGACTTTTACTCTTTGTTTCGCCGTTTCGAATATGGTCAGGCAGACATTGAGTCATCCTCATTCACTGTTGCGATCTGGTCAGGTGAATGTTGGATTTTGTCTTTTGTTCCACTGTTGCGATTTTTGGTCAGGTGGACATTAGACCTTTCGGGAAGCTCTTTATTCGTTGTTGCGAATATGGTCAAATGAATATTGAGCTGTTCTCATTCACTGTTGCGATCTGGTCAAACGAATGTTGAACCCCCGTTCTTTCACCCTTTGTCTCGCTGTTGCGATATGATCAGGCAGACATTGGGTTGTCCTCATTCACTATTGCAATCTGGTCAGGTGGATGTTGGACTTTCTTCTTTTGTCCCACCGTTGCGATTTTGGTCAGGTTGACATTAGACTTTTGGGAGGACTCATTATTCGCTATTGTGAATATGATCAGGTGGATTTTGAGCCATTTCATTCGCTGTTGCGATCTGGTCAGGCGAATGTTGACTCCCCTTTCTGGTTGGGTGCCCGACAGAGTCCTTGGGAGGCATACTTCACCACCTATTCATTCCCCCTATTTTATTTCCTGTTTGGGGGTTGTTGAGCTTTCTTTTGATTCTTTGTTTCGCCATTTCGAATAAGGTCAGGCAGACATTGGGTCATCCTCATTCACTGTTGCGATCTGGTCAGGTGAATGTTGAATTTTATCTTTTGTTCCACTATTGCGATTTTTGGTCAGGTGGACATTAGACCTTTCGGGAAGCTCTTTATTCGTTGTTGCGAATATGATCAAATGAATATTGAGCTGTTCTCATTCGCTGTTGCGATCTGGTCAGGCGAATGTTGAACCCCCGTTCTTTCACCCTTTGTCTCGCTGTTGCGATCTGGTCAGGAAGACATCGGGTTGTCCTCATTCACTGTTACGATCTGGTCAGGTGAATGTTGGACTTCTTTCTTTTGTTCCACTATTGCGATTTTGGTCAGGTGGGCATTAGACCTTTTGGGAAGCTCTTTATTTGCTGTTGCGAATATAGTCAGGTGGATATTGAGCTGTTCTCATTCGCTGTTGCGAACATGGTCAAGCGAATATAGAACTCCCTATCTTTTCTTACTCCTTGTTTTGCTATTTTGAACATGGTCAAGCGAACCCGGAGTTGTCCCCATTCGTTGTTGTGAATATGGTCAGGTGAATGTGGGACCCCCCTTCTTTTTCTCTATTCTGCTGTTGCGATGCGGTCGGGCAGATAGATAATTTTCTTACCTTCGATTTCTCTTATTTCCCTTACTTTTGATTGATACTCTGATTATTGCTTCGATATTTGATGTGATTTTCAATTATTTCCTTTCTTTTTATATCATCTTAGATTTTTTTTTGTCGTAGGTGATCGTTGAATTCTATTTGGTCCTTTGAGATTTCATTTTGATTCCGCTTATGTGAGCATGAGATCTCTTTCTCCTCACCTCCCACTTTGGTTGGGTAGATGATTGACTTGTTCTCTCTTTTTATTGATTTGGTTCTCATTAGCTGATTGCATTTTCTTAAGGACTTTCTTTGGTCGACCTTGAGGTTGTATCTTCCTTAAGTTAGGAAGGTCAACGCCAATATATACGGTTCACCCATTGTTCTCCGCATATGTTGGGAGTCCGTTTGTTGACCTCGATTTTGGCTCGATCATGATCGAGCTCTTTCGATCGATTTAATCGAACCCCGTCGAGTCCAATTCGAGCTTGAATCGACCCGACTCGAGCCGGATCAGACTCGAAAACGAAGGCATTCTCTCTCGGCACTCTTTCCCTCCCACTCTCTCTCTCAATCCCTCTCTCCCTCTCTCTCGGTTTGCTCTGTTCGCAGACGCCCCGACCCTTCCGGCTCCTTCGTTCATGAGATCCAAGAGAGACGACGGACTCTCTTCCTCCCTCAGCTCTCGTCCGACTCTAGCCCCAGCAAGGCAGCCGACTCGTCTTTGGTTCGTGAAACGCCAGCCCAGCAGCCCGATCCCCCTGTTCGCGCGACCCCAACCCAACGCCGGACTCCCGTTCGCACGCCTGGACCACGCCCGACGCCACCTGGACCGAACTCAGTGCCTGGACTGATCCGATCTCTTCTCCTTTGCAATGTAAGTTCTCTCTCTTCTTCCCCTTCTTCTTCCTTTCTTTTCTATTATTCCCCTCTTCCTTCCCAGCCCAATGGTTATGTTTTCTTCAATCTACTGAAATAAAATGGCTTAGGTTGTTATGGTAAAGGGGTTGGATAATGCGTTCATCACCATTCCTTTTTGCTCAATTTCGATATCTCTAATTGTTTATTAAATGGTGTTCTAATTCCCTTGAGTAGTGATGATGGTTATTGCTAACTATGTATAATTGTGTAAGGTGTAGAAAAAAAAATCATGGGTTGATTTATGTTATTTTGGTAGTAGACAATTGGTATGAATCATGCCATTAGCCTAAAGTTTTAGGTGTAAATGGTGAAAAATCTTAAGAGACTATGCTGATTTTACTTCAAACCATGCATGCGAGGTGTTTGTGGAAACGCCTATTGGAAATAATACAAGTATTTGCTCAAAAGAAGTGCCAAGCTAGGGCAGTGTTATCTTGTTTGGATCTTTCAATTTCATTCGATCTTATTGTCTCTATATAAAGTCATGAATGATCATGAGATGTGACTACATTTTCTTGCTCTTACTGGCAATAAAAGAAGCTTAGCTAGTATTGAAAATTTTATGGATTATAGTTATAGTAGTATATACACTAATGCTTTGGCTGTATAGTTATCTCACGATGCAACCCTTCCCTCTTTTACTTTTTCTTGAGCATGTGCCCCCTTTTCTTATGAAATTAAGTATCATGTTGAATTTCATCTTCTCTCGCTTATTATGCCAACATGTGGAAAAATGAGGTATAAGTTGAACATGAAATTCGCCAAATAATCAAAAGGAAGTTTTGTATAGCACGCTTAAGTCGAAGTAATCACATTTAGAAGTATTGTTGGGAAAGTTCACCTCACTAGTGTAAATAAGTTTCATGTGATTCATATCTTGTTGTTGCAAGTTGATTTGATCATGAAGCATGAGAAAGTGGTATTGCTTGGCATCAAAGATGGAAAATTTTATGAGCCTTTATTTCAAAAATCTCTTAACAAGTGAAGGAATAAATTTGTTCTCAGATTTTATTGCTTGTCCAGTGAGTTTCTTTTGTATGGCTTTATTAGTGAAAATGTGTGCATTGAGTCAATTTATTTCCCCTCTCAAAAACTTATTTAAAATTTAAATGTGAGTTTTATTGGGCTTGAAAGAAACAAGTTACTTTTGTCCATTTTACTTTAGTTGTTTTGTCTAGATATATGCATCGAGCTTGACCGTACATTAACAAAGACATGTAGGTAGCTTTGTGTGAAAACTAGAATAGTCATGCCTCTTTTGCTTTCGTTAAGTCACATAGAGAATGTGATGTTTGTTGGCAAAAATATTTTCGATAACTACATTAACTTTAGCAAGAATAGTATGCAAAAGAATGCGTTGGTTCGTGATTATTTGAAGAGTGAGCTTATTTGTTAATTGTGTATGTAGAATCGGTGCTTTGACGTTACTTATTTCATTTAATAAATGATTTGAAATCCCATGCTTAGGTTGTTAGAGATCGTGCGAAGGACATCTTATTTGTTATCAAAGTATGCGTTTTGTTTTGTTGCACCATTGAGAAATTGCACAAGCCTTGATAAAAACAAAAAAAATAATTAATATTTATAAGTGCCTTGAACCTCCATAGCTTTATTAGTTGTAGAGCGTCGTACGAAGTAGTAGATATGAGAAAATCTTATAGCATTTGGATGAAACTTGGGTAGATCTTGCATTGCTTTGTTGTAAGAATTCCTTCAGCTTTTATGAGACTTTTTCCACTGTTTTGGCAAGAGGCAAGTGCAAAGTTTTCAGTTCTTATGGCTGTTTTTCGCATGAGAATCACTATGAAACTTGGGTAGATCTTGCATTGCTTTGTTGTAAGAATTCCTTCAGCTTTTATGAGACTTTTTCCACTGTTTTGGCAAGAGGCAAGTGCAGATTTTTGAGTTCTTATGGCTGTTTTTCGCAGAGAATCGCTATGGAATTTGGGTAGGTTTGTCGTTGCTTTGTTGCAAAATTCCTACAGTTTTTGTGAGCTTTTCCTACTGTTCTTGTAAGAAGAAAGTGCTGATTTTGGGAGTTTTATCGCTGTTTTATATAAGATCCTCATCGCATTCGAATGGATTGTTTTTGCATTGCTCCTTGGAGCTTCATGACATTTTGGATTATGGGAGTCTTCTACTACATGTTTAGTAAGGTCATAGATAGGTTCCAAATACCTTTTCTTTTTCTGTATCTTTGGTAATAATGAGTTGGAAAGGAAGAGGTTTGAGAGCTCTTATAAGATTCATTATATGCATTTGTGGTCTCTCTGGGTGAAAGTTTATAGAAGTGATTTGTGACGCTTCATTTGATTGTTTGGAAGGTAAATGGCATTGCCTCCTTTACAAAGGTTTCTATGCGGTCTTATTTTCTTTTCAAAGTTTTTTTTTTTTTATTTCCCTACCCCACTCCAAATGTAAGAGAGGCGCTTGATTATGGGGTTGTTTTGGTAGAGTTTTGTGTCAAAAAGGAGGGGATTTTGGTAGTCGATCTTTGTGGGGTCTTTTGTAGTATTTTGTTTAGAAGTTTTCATAGGGTGTCTTGAGACTTCTAGTTTTGTGACTCGCTTAGTGTAATATAAAGTCCCTTAGTAAGCCTTTTTGGAACAAACTGATGATTAATGCATGAATTATTTTTCTTATTGATTCGTATTAGTTTCTAAAGATGGATTTTGGGGTCTAAAGTTTTAGGTAGCTTTGGGTTAGAAGCTTTTGGTGTCTTTTAGAGTAAAATAATCTTTCCTTACTTAGATTAGCTTTCTTTAAGGCTAACTTCTAAAATATATATAATGTCGGATAAATATAAAACAAAAGAGAGTCTAGTTTTAAGTTTAGTGTTAGGATTTTATTTCCTTTAGTTATTTTGAGCTTTGTTTAAAGGGTAGCTAGATTGTTTGAGTCGAGTCTCATATCAAGTGACA
>NW_021319813.1:721772-732084 GCF_001605985.2 Dendrobium catenatum | reverse complement strand
GAATTTCATTTATTTTTTTTTTTTAATTGGATGGAAAGGAATGATTTTCAAGTTCATATTTAATTAATAATAAATTTATTGCTCTTAAAGAATTATTTTTCAACTTAATTTCTATAAGTACTCAAATAATTTAATGATTACAATTTTTTTTTTTTGAGAAAATGCAATATCAATAATATAAAAATAAAAAGAAACAAGGTACAAAACACTTAAGTGATAGTAAACCTATCACTTTCCTCCTTTAACAAAGAATAAAAAGGAGGAACCTTATTTACTTCTTGAACATCCCAATAAAAATTACCTCTCAAAGCAAAGTTAACACACCAATGAGCTAACTTATTACAATCTCTACTAACAGACTGAAAAAGAGTTACCTCAAACCTTTTAAGAAAATCAAAATCTTCATCTGAAGACATAACCAATCCTTTTTTAGCAATTGATCTATGTAGATAGCTAATGACATTAGAACTGTCGCTCTCTATAATAAGACCTCTAGCATCCATCATCTCTTCTTTCATAACATCTCTCAACAAGCGGAAGGCCAATAATTCCAGAAAACCAATGTCCCAATGAATCACTAAGAATCTAAAGGATATAAGCATTCTTCCTTTGTTATCTCTGAATATTCCTCCTATTCCTGCTTTGTTAGAAGGAAGAAGAGAGGCATCAATATTCACCTTAATCCAACCGGGTAGAGGGGGATGCCAAAAGGAAGAATTCAGCTTAAGAAGCTGGTTAGCACCCCAGTGGTCCGTGTATGGATCATTAGATGAAACGGCTGTATGAGTAATGGCATTTGACAAAATAAACTCAGCTCCCATTTCACAACCTTCATGATAAGTTTGTTCCTACTCCTCCAAGAGTTGAAAACCAAAGAACAATAAATTTTTGCAATGAAACAATTATTCTTCTCAATCTTATTAAAGAAAAGAAGACAATCTTGTAGACAGTTGAAAACCGGTAAAGAGAATCCCCATCTATTAGCCAATTGGATAATTTGAATCAATTTCAAACAACTCACCGCCACATGCTCACCATCTTCAATCATATCGCAGCCTCTAGGACAAAGATTATTATTCAATAATCTTCTATGCATTAAAAAATCACAAGAGGGAATTGCATTCTTCAACATCCTCCACCAAATAAATGCAATCCTGGGATTTAGTTTAAGCTTTTTAATATCCTTCCAATGCTGAATAAAAGATAGATTATTATCTTCCAGAATTAACTTCCTTTCTCTAGCCATAGCAGAAATTGTCTTCTCGGAGAAGTTTTTCAGCAATTCCAACTCGTCTTCATCTCTGTCTAGATCAATTTTAATATTGCAAATCACCATCACTAGCTCCTCTCCAAAGAAACATTTTAATTTGTCAGTAATCCACTCTCCTTCTGAAATAAATTCATAAAGGTTAGGCAAGTTGTCATCTCCTATTGTAATGAATGTTGGCCACCTCTCCAAGTTTCTATCCATAATCCAATTATCTTTCATGATATTAATAGAAGATCCATCTTTAATACACCATTTCACAATGTGTCTTAGCATTTTAGCTCCACTGAAAATTAATCTCCAAGATGGCGATGAATTTGGTCTTCTTTCCACATCCCAGACCTTTCTTCCATACTTAATGGATAAGGACTTGTTCAATAAAGAATGAGGCTTCTTTAAGAAGTTCCAGGCAAGCTTTGCTTTGAGTGGTTCAACTGAATCTGTAGCTGCTAGGATACCCAGTTCTCCTTGGTTTTCTGGAATGCAAACATCATTCCAAGCTATATAATGAATCCCATTACTTCCACCGTTTTTACTCCATAGAAAATCTCTGCTTAATCTGTCCACTTTCTTCAGAATACTCAAAGGTACCATGGATAAAGAAGAGTAGAAGACATGAAGAGCTTGAAACACTGTTTTTATAAGAACCACTCTTCCTGGCATAGAGATGAGCTTATTCCCCCATATATCCAACTTTGCTGCAGCTTTTTCCAAAATGACAGAAAAATCAGCTATAACAAGTCTCCTTAAAGTCATTTTAATGCCCAAGTAATTGAATTCTTTGACCTCCATAAATCCCATAAGATTAGATAATTCCCTCCTCCTCGCCATATTATTACTGAAAATAATAGCATATTTAGAGAAATTAACCTTTTTGACCGTCCATTTACAATAATCAAAGGTAATTTTCCTGATTTTCAATTAATTCTCCCTCTTGGCCAAAGAGAACACCAAATTGTCGTCTGCAAATAATAGGTGAGAAATCCTAGGAGCCGTGGGAGCAATTTTTAATTCCAAACTATTTCCTTCATACGAGAAAGCATTGGTAAGTAGCTGAGAGCAAAGAATGAATAAATAGGGTGATAAAGGACACCCTTGTTTAAAGCCACTTTTCCCTTTAATTCCTTCCAACCCAACTCCATAACATGAATAATGAAATTAGGATTAGTGATACATTCCATAACAAGATTGGAGTAGCCTATTGGAAAACCAAAATAGTTCAAAACTTGCTTAAGAGTTTTCCATGCCATACTATCTTAAGCTTGCTCCATATCTAATTTGATTGCCATCAAACCTCTTTTTGAACTAGAAAGTCTGAATTTATGGAATAGTTCTTGAGCAATAAGAACATGATCAGATAAAGACCTACCTTTGATAAAAGCAACTTGTTCCTCCGAAACAAGGTTGTGAATAACCTTCATCATTCTATTTACTAACACTTTTGCTACACTTTTATAAATAGACATACAAAGGCTTATAGGTCTAAAGTTATAAGGATATAAAGGATTGCTTACTTTTGGGATAAGCACCACCATTGTTTCTTTCCACTTTGGAGACATAGAACCTGAGCTAAAGAATAAAAAAATGGCTTTCCAAACGTCCTTCCCAATGATACTCAAGTAAGCTTTAATAAAGGAATAGGTGATTTCATCCAATCCAGGAGCAATGTTGTTGCCAAGATCTTGAATGACCTTCTCAATTTTAGCAAAATATAAGGCAGATTCCAGAAATCTGCAGCTATCTTAATTAAGCAAATTCACATTTGGTGGCCAATTGTCCAAAAGACAAGCTCTTTGATCCCATTTTTGCAGAAGAAATCATAGAAGCAGCTTCTAATGCTTTCAGGATCTTCGATTAGCTCCCCTTCAACATTTTCAACTATTTAATATGATTATTATTCCTTCTCCCATTAGCAAATGCATAAAAGAATTTATAATTTGAATCCCCATCCTTCATCCATTTTGCTTTAGCCCTTTGTCTCCACCAAGTATTTAACCGAGCAAGTGTACAGTTATACTCACTGATTTTGGTTCTTAAAAACCGATTTCTTTCATAAGAAAGCTGCAGGTCACGGTCCTCTTGCTGTTGGATTTCATCAATTTCCGCCTTTAAACCAGATTTCACATCTTCTAGTCTTTGGTGTTTTGCCTTGCTCCAAAAGAACAAGGTTTTAAGAACCCTTGAGAACTTTTTATTAAGAGCTTCCATATCATTTCCCTTCACAGGTTTAGCCCAAGAGAATTTAATAATAGAAGTTGCAGCTGAATAGGATAACCAAACATCTTCAAACCTTTGTAATTTGGTTTTCTGGATAATCGGATCAAACATTTTTAAAACAATAGGACAATGATCTGATGCTATCCTACTCAAATGTCTAACAATTGGTTGATTGATCTAGTTCAAGGCAATTGAGTTAAGCAAACACCTGTCAAGTCTTTCCAAGATCCTTGCACTTCTACTTTTGTTGTTACACCAAGTAAATCTAGAGCCAATGTAGCCCACATCATGAAGATCATTTCTAATCATACATGCCTTCATTTCAAAAGGACCTGTTTTAAAAGAAAAATTCTTTCCTCCTTTCTTATCATCCTGGGAAAGAATGCAATTAAAGTCACCACCTACAATGGTAGGACTGTCTTGCTTCAAATTTCTGTCCAGAAATTCCCATAAATCCCTTCTTCCCTGCATCTCCCTACTTCCATAAATTATAGCTATCAACCAATTTCCCTTATTGGGAATCTTTAGCTCCCCCAAAACACACTATTCTGAAGCTTGGATCAAAGAAAAAGAAACAACATTAGCTTTCCAAATAAGTAAAATACCACTAGAACTACCTCTAGATGGCTGCAAAAAAAAATCCCATTTGTCTCCAAAAATTCTTTCAAATTCTTCTCTAGAAAGAGAAGAAATTTTAGTTTCAATAATACCAACAAAGAATACATCCCAATCTTTGATGAATTCTTTCAAATATAGGGAGGCATCCTTCTTATTTGCCCCCCTACAATTCTAAAAACTAATGGAACTCATTTTGGTAAGAATGGGGAAGAGCCTCCACCCCTTCTTTTGCTTGAATTGTTCTTCTCTAATCTTGAAGCTGTACTTAAAGGACCAAGATATCTTAGTTCTTTAGCCAATTTAGTTTTCTGGACATAAACCTTTCCATGATTGAGAGCAGAAAATTTTCCTTCATTGTTGTCACTGGTCTTCATTTCTGGAGCTGCTTCAACTTTGATAATGGCCTGACCTTCTTCCAAACATTCCACTATTCACCTTCTTCCACAGCATCAATCTTAGAAATTCCCTGAACATCCAGTTTGGAAGAATCTTCACTTATAGAGTTTAGAATTTCAAATTTATTTCCTGAAGGTATTTGAATTAACTGGATAGAATCTTCATCAATATTCCCCAAGGGCTCTCTTGTTTCCAACATTTCTCTGGCCTGAGAACTGGTATCAACATCCAAGTTAATAGAATCTACAGCATTCTCCCCAGCATAGCGGATTCTAATAGGTTTGTCAGCCACTTCCATTTCTTTAGAATTCTCACATGTCTTCTTTTCCACATCTTTAATACCCATAGATTTCTCACTGGTCCCATTATTAGAAGGACTTCTATCTTTATCCAAGACAGATTTAGGATCATCCTTCTTATCAGCAATAGGTTGAACACCAACCTTGGGAATGAATATCATTCTCTGATATTTCACTTTCTTTTTCTTGAATCTCCTGTAGTTAACCAAGTGCCAGGATTTGTCTTCTGAAATAATACTTGAATCTTTATTCAGAGCAGAGTCATAACATGCCTTTTGGTTGGGTTTCTCCAACGGTTTAGAGGTCTTCACAGCAGCCTTACATGAATCTTCCAAGTGGCCAATGTGACCATAGCTTTCACAGAATACAAAAATTTTTTCATACTCCACTCGATGAAAAAATCATCCATTAACACCTTCCACCCAAACACCAAAGAAAGCTGCTGATCAAGTTGTATTCGGACACAAATCCTTGCAAATTCTCTTCTCCCCCATTGGAACATATCTCCATCTATTAACATGGGTTCTCCGATTGAAGAAGCAATCCTAGAGACATTAACTTCGTCCCAGTAAAATAGCGGTAGATTAGGCATTCTAATCCATATAGGAGAAGATAGCCCCTTAAGAGAGTTAGGATTAAAATCAGAATTCCATTTATCTAGCCCAATTAAGTGGCCATTGAGAAACCAAGGTCCTCCCGAAAGGATATTCTCCATTGCATCCTTTGAGAAGAAAGAGCATAACACCCAGTCCGAACCCAGACTGGTTAAGTGGAACTTGCCAAACTTCGTCCATTGACGTCTTAGTTCAGTTGCTACCAACTGAATTGGTAAACGTCTCCCAAACACCTTGACAACTAAGGAGAATTGCAGTTTTTCAGAATTGCCTCTCACATTTTGTTCATAAAGCTTGATTGCTGATCCATCTTCCGTCAGGAAATGACTATCTGCAAGGAGATTAACTTTGATATAAGGACGTTTTTTCCAGGGATTAAAATTTTCTTGCTCTAAAGCCAAGAAATTGGATTTGTCTACATAAGTAGTATTAGAAATGCTTCCATCATCTACAGGTTTTTCAGAAACACCTGATTTGCAGCCTTGAATTATATTAGACTATCTATCAGCTTCATTCATTGAGACAGATTTCAGATTAGCAAATCTGTTCACAAATAGTTTCCTTCTGGATGATGAAGAACCCAATCCAAGATAAGGAGATTGCGCCACTTCCTCAACCATAATTTGTTTCCTTTTCCCATAACAGGAGATAAAACTGATAATTTATCTAGATTCGGCTCCCGGATCACCAGTCCAGTTGACTTCTCTGCGAAAGCTTTGACATTCGTCGCCGGTGACAACCCAGTCCACGGAGGAGCATTCCGGTCGCTGGAGATGGCCGGAGTAAGATCCGCCATCTTTGACGAGAAACCCGCCAACGGCCGTGAAACAAAACAAATTTGAAAACAACCTTCAGAAATCCAAGACTTTCTCACTCTAATTTCTCAATAATTAATGTCTAATTTAAATGAATAAACAAATTAAATAAATAAACAAATTAAATAAATTATTGAATCATCATATTTTTGCTACAACCAATTAAAATAAATTTTCAATTAATCCTATAGAAAATTAATTTCAGATGGCTCATATTAAATCCTAAAATCATGATTGGATGATATATGAAAATCACATCAAATAAACCATTTAAAAAGAAAAAAAAAATAATTACAATTTTAGCACTAACTAAAAAAGAATAATTTAACCATTTGCTTCTCTTGTTTTAATATGTTTGCTAATCGCACAAGATTACAAGCTAAAAAACATATTCAATGTATATTAATAATTAAAGCTCGATAAAATTTGTAATAAAAATTAAAGAAAAATCATTGACAAATTGTCGAAAGTATTAGATTTCATTGGAAGCAATCTAGTAAGTCTAGTGGGGAATAACTTGGACTTTTTTAATGCATCTCGACTCCGGGAGTCCATTGATTATTACAGTTAATCTTTCTGTTTATTAAATTTGAATTCAAATATAATTAAATTGAAAATTACAATTACAAAAGGCAGCATAATTAAAATAAAAGTAATCATCTTGGCCTGTTGGTTGAGAGCTTATGCTTCCAACTAAATGGTCTTGTGTTCGACTTTTTTTGTATGCATTGTGAGTGTGAATTTACCTTAAATGGTCTAAATGCCCCAATAATAATAATAATAATAATAAAAGTAATCACATATCATGTTTTGTTTATTTTCTTTTCTCTCTCTTCATTTTTTTTTTCTTTTATTACATCAATGTCCCAATCATACTAGAAATTTATTGGGCTACATTCATTTATTTTGTTGAATTGTATGGAAAAGAGGGATATTTAAATCCATATATAATTATTAATAAATTTATCAATGAAAAAGATTTATTTTCAAGTTAATTCCTAGAATTTATCAAATAGCTTAATAATCACTAAAAATTTGGAGTTATGCCAGCTTAAATGGATAAATAAATTAAATAGATTATCAAGTCATCATATTTATGTAACAATTAATTAAACTAATTTTCAGTAAATCCTATAGATGATTAAATTAAAAAGAATGGATATAAGTAGGGCTAGAGATGAGAGCCACAAAATAAACAAATAATGATGGTGAGAGTTAAGCTTCTTCTACCACTACAGCTTTCTCTGTTGTTCAACTACATGAGTGTGGGAAGCGAAGATAGCTTAATTATCGGCAAGAAAAAAAGGCATTGTATCATTGAGGAAAGAGAAGCCCTCATCACCTTTAAGAAAAGTCTCAATGATCCTGATCACCTCCTTCTCTCAAGATGGAATACATGTAATGATTGTTGTCTATGGCAGGGTGTGGGTAGCAACAACACAACCGACCATGTTATATTGCTCGATTTCTCTTGGGCCCTTTGTTTCAACATTTTTGAGGGATGTTCTTTATTTGCCACATCTTTGATTCCATCACTCTTTCGCTTACAATACTTAGAAACTTTAATACTAACTGATATTTTCTTCAATCACACAAGCATCCCTCAAATTATTGATTCTCTTACTAATTTGCGCCATCTCGATCTCTCTTATTCAGGGTTCATTGGAGTAATTCCACCTCATATTGGAAACTTGACAAATCTTGAAGTCCTTCATTTTGAAGGAAATAATCTTTTATCTTCTAGCCTATCATGGATGTCGCATCTATTATCATTGAAATATCTTGATATGTCCAAGGTCAATTTAACACTTGCTACTAATTGGTTACATGAGATTAGGATGCTTCCTACTCTCTCTACATTGATATTGTCAAACTGTAGCTTACAAAGTCTTCCAAATTCACTTCCATATTATAATTTTTCCTCAAACATTAACTTATTTGATGTTTCTTATAATCAGTTTAAAAAATCTACAATCCCTTCTTGATTAGCTAATATGACTAATCTTTCTATACTCTACCTAGATGGTTGCCAACTACAAGGTATGATCCATAGTAATATTATGGGGGCGTTTAACAGATTGATGGTGTTAAGTCTATCAAATAATCATATAAATGGGAGCATACCACAATGGATAGGGAATATGAGTAATTTAAACTCTCTTGATCTTTACGATAATCAACTTAGTGGACCTATTCCACAAAGCATTGGTCAACTCATACAATTGAGACATTTATTTCTTGGCGCCAACCAATTGCAAGGTAGTCTCTCAGAAGTTAATTTTGTAAATTTATCACAATTGGTAGTTTTAGATCTTTCATATAACCAATTGGATTTTAACATGATTAACTTCAACTCGATTCCCCCATTTCAACTTCTTATCATTTCCCTAAGGTCATGTATGATAGGGCCTCATTTCCCACAATGGCTTAAAACTCAGATATCCATCATGGTATTAGACCTTTCTAATTGTGGAATTTCTGATATCATTCCAAGTTGGTTCTGGAAACAACCTTCGTTTTATCAATATTTAAATATATCTCATAATGCTATTAGAGGTGAGCTTGACAAGCCAATGAATATTTCACAATGTGTAGAGGTATTTGATCTAAGGTCAAACCAATTTGAAGGGCATCTTCCTGTTATCACGGGTTTCCTATATTATGCATTTTTCTCTAATAATAAGTTATCTAAAGGGATTGAATTGTATCTAAATAGAAATATGAGTTCTTTGATTGTGCTTGACCTTTCTAATAATAATCTCATTGGTGAAATACCTGATTCAATCTGCCATATGTCTCAAATGATTATGCTTGACCTGTCACAAAATAATTTGTCAGGAGAGATCCCAAAATGCATGGGTAAGACTTCAAGCTTTATGGAGATAAATTTTATCAGTCTTTCAAATAATAACCTTTGGGGTTCAATACCACAATGGATAGGAAACCTATCAATGTTACTGTCATTGCACTTGAGCAGCAATAATTTTCAAGGGGAAATACCATTTTTAAAAAATTGCAGCAAGCTTATCACTCTTGATTTGGGACAAAATAAGCTTACAGGAAACATACCAATATGGATTGGAAAAAGATTATCATCCCTAAAGATCTTGTGCTTACGATCAAATAGCTTTCATGGATCAATTCCATTCGAGCTGTTCAAACTGAAAGGACTTCAGATTTTGGATCTTGCATATAATTTTCTTTCAGGACCATTGCTAAAATCATTGAAGCTTCTTGATGCAATGACCATAAAAAATAAGAGGCTTGAACCTTGGATTCACCTAGATGGTTTTCGCTTTCCATTTACGGATCATTCTATTTTTAATAAGCATGTGCCAATTTCCTTAGAAATAACTTTGCCATATTCATTAACGATTGATGTGAAAGGAATAGAATGCGAGTACACAAATATAGTACTCTCTCCTGTGAAGACAATAGGCTTTTCTTGTAACAATCTCAATGGAGAAGTTCCAATTGAATTAACGAGCTTGGTTGGGTTGATCAGTTTAAATTTATCTAGAAACAAATTCATCGGACCAATCCCAATAAATATTGGTTTTATGCAAAGTTTAGAATGTTTGGATCTCTCGATGAACTATTTCTCAGGTGAAATTCCACATAGTATTGTGAATTTAAATGGATTGAATCATCTCAACTTATCCTACAATCAACTATCAGGAAGAATCCCAATTGGGACCCAACTTGACTCATTCAATGAATCAAGTTACTATGGAAATCCCAAGCTCTGTGGAAAACCAGTCATTAATACTTGTGAAGGTGATGAGCATGCTATTCACAATGGAGGACACAAATCTCATGATGATGAAGATAATTTTGATTTGTACCTTGGAATGAGTCTTGGTTATATTATTGGACTATGGAGTGTATTGGGGTCACTACTGCTCAAACGGTCTTGGGCAATAGCCTACTTCCAGTTTTATAAAAAAATATGACAAAAAATATTTATGTATTTCTTCTTGTGAGAATAAATCGATGGTTTAAGTGATAAATATGGTACTTCAAGTTTAGACCTGAAGAATGTTAATTTGAAAGCCCAAAAGGTCTTTGTGATCAGCTTGATATGTG
>NW_021319813.1:713553-721672 GCF_001605985.2 Dendrobium catenatum | reverse complement strand
CTATCAATTTCCTTAGCCTTCTCTCCAACCCATTTAAGTTCCTGTAAGGGAACCTATATTCCAAGTTCCTATCCTAATTTTAGTTTCATGGACTAGCTTCTTTGCCCACATCCTTCCTTCATGTGGGAACCCTTGCCTATTTAACACTGCACCCGAGCGCCGGTGCAGCGACCCTTGCACACTTGTCACTGTATCAGGCCATACAGCGCGTCGCTTCCAAGGGACGCCCTAGCATTAACACTATTTCTTAAAGGAATCATCACCAAAGCATAAATAAGAAATATTTAAACCTCTAAAGTTAATATAAGTAAAACCATTATACTTAGAGAATAAATTATAAGAACCTCTTGAGCAATGATAAAAATAATGTGCATATTCAGGAGCAATGATATACATAGCAAGTGAAAGTGGATCACCCTGTTCGACACCTTGGGAAGCCTTAAATAAAACATGGGATTTGTCATTAATAATAACAGAGTACCAAACATTCTCAATAATGTTGCTAATTAAAGTAATAGAATTCTCCTTAAACCCAAAAAGCTTCAAGATAATATTAATAAAGGATCAATTAATGTTATCTTATGCTTTAGAAATGTCCAGCTTCAACACCACAGTATGACTAGCCACCTTATGATGGATATCTTAAATAGTTTCTTGAGCAAGAATCATATTGTCATAAATATTCCTACCCTTAACAAAACTAGATTAGTTAATAGATATGATATAAGGGAGAAGGGAGGTCATAAAAGAGGCAAGAATTAAAGAAAATAATTTAGTGAATGTAGTGCTTGTAGTAATGAGATGAAAATCACTCTAGCACTCAGGACTAACACGTTTAGGAATAAGAACTAAAGGAGCACTAGTAAAATATTTGGTAAGAGGCATTCCATTGAAGAAACTACACAGTTTTACACAAGTCATTTTTAATAATGTGCCAACATTTTTGAAAAAAAAAATAGTGGTAAGACTATCATAGTCGGCCACCAAAGTCCTTATTCATAGCTATATGATAAATGTTAATTTCAACCTCATCAAGACATTTAGCAAAGTGATGATTATCAAGATCCTTAATTATGAAGGGGGTAAAATGAGGATTGGAAATGCTCTCCATGCATTTAGAAAAATCAAGTAAATTCTTAAAGTGATAAACGACAGAGTTGTAAATAGAATCCTCATTTTCAACCCTAGATTCACTATCCAACTTAATTTTATGAATAAAAAAAATCTTTTTCTGTTGTTGATACAAGCATGATAATATTTGGTGTTCCTCACCATCATAAATGAATTTAGAATAAGCCTTTTGACACAAAAACACTTCTTCTTTAAGATGTAAATTAGAGAGAATATTTTTAGCATTGAATAGAAGGGCTTTGTTCTCATCAGAAGCATTACAAATAAAGTTATCCTCCAGAAGAAAAATCTCCATTACTGCTTTGATAATATTATCAAATAAATTACTAAAAGCATACTTATTCCACTATCTAATGACCTTCTTGAGCATTTTAAGCTTGAGAGACAAAATAAAAATATCATTGAAACCCTCATAGTAAGAAGTGGGAGCAAGCCAATTATCATGGACAATATTAAAAAAATCATTATTAAATAGGAGCCACATATTTTGAAACTAAAAAGAACCATAACCAGAGAAGGACAATTGTTTAATTTTAATGAAAAGAGGGGCATTCTCCAATATAGTTCTACTAATATGTTTCACAGAGGTATTATGAGAAAGAGAGATCTAATCTAGGTTAAAGAGGCATCCAATCTCTCGCAAAATTTATAGTTAGACCAAGTGTTTATAGGACCAATGAAACCAATATCCACAAGACCACATTCTAAATTCATGTTATTAAAATCATCAATAGCATATAGAATAGGAGGAGAACCTCCAATCCTTTTAGAGGCATTAAAAATAATGTTAGAATCCCCACCAACAAACCAAGGACCTATAAAATAACAAGAAAAATCATACAATTGTTGTCATGAAGGAATCCTATCAGCTTTAGTGCACTTTGGATAGCAAATAGAACCCACCACCAAAATGTTGTTAATAAATAAATTATAGTGGATAACTTATTCAAATTAAGCAATAATCGAAAGCTTAATATCTTCCTTCCAAAGTAACCAAATTTTACCATTAGAGTTGGCATAAGAAAATTAAAAGCCCAATTAATGCTGGAAAATAGAAAGCTTTGAACAATTGACCTTGGGCTATAGAATAGCAGAAAATCAATATTATGGATCCAACAGAGATTATGAATATGAGATCAATAGATAAGGTCTCCCAAGCCCCTAACATTCCAAATAAGTGAATTACTAAAAAAACTGATTTTGTTTACAGCTTTAGACCTAGTAGATATCGAGTTAGATGCTAACAACTCATGATTTTTCTTTTTAGAAATACTTTTATTTTTTTAAAATTAGGGGATAACTTGTAATGCTTCAAGGACCCATGAATAGCATTGAGTGTAGGAATATTGTTAAGCATAGAGTTGAAATCATCATTTGATTGAATTTCACTTTATTCCCAATTGGAATTAGTTCTATCAGAAGGACATTCCTCCTCATATGAAACAAAGGACACATTTGAAGAGATCTTTAGAGCATTATTGTCATTAGTAACGTTAAGATCACTCTTCACACCCAAATTGGAAGAGGGAAAAGAAGTAGTACAAAGAAAATTTATAGTAGGAACCACATTCACTGTCTCATTAGATTTCTCATTACTAATGATGATGTCACCAGAAGTATATTCAGAAATAGAAGGAATGATAACAATAAGGTCAATTCCCTAAGACTTTTCTTTATGAAATTGATTATCATTAGGCATATTGACATTAGGTGTATCATTAGGAACAGAAATAACGGGATTAGATTACTCAACATTAGATATAGGGTTGTTAGAGCTCACATTAGCGTCATTCTCAACACCATTCTCGGTGACAACATTCAATGGTTTCTTATGGGCCATATTCTAATCCCTGAAATGAGGGTGTAAGTGATAACACAAAGATTTATTATGCCCATGGCATTTACAGTGATCGCAAAAAGTAGGAAAATCATTCAAAACAACTTTTTGTATAAACATAAACTTCACCAGTCCAACCGAATTTGAATAAAGGTAAGTCTTTGAAACATCTAATTCAACTAGGAAGCGAGCAATAGAGGGCCAGCGTTTTGGAACTTGTAGCATTGTAAGTTTGAAGAGGTCTACCAAATAAAGACCCCAAACCATGCAAAATATGATGGGAGAATAAATGAGGTTGAAGGTCAAGGAAAGATATCCAAATATAAAGGATTAGAGATTCAACATAAACATCAAACATTGGAGACATTTTATTAATGTAATGAGGTAATTATTAATGTAGTAGGCCCAACGAGCAAAGTTTCAACTGTAATCCAGATCATTAGAGATCTTGATTAAAACATGCCTGGAGTTTAAGAGAGTAACAGAGAATTTCCCAAGAAATTTAAGGGAGAAAAAAATTTATAGATCGGGTAAAAAATAAGGCAACAGAGGGGAAACTTACCCACAAGATTAAACTCAAAGGGGGCTGCAAGCTCTTGGATTTCTGATGAAAGTAACCCGCAGTGTGTAATATGCTTAAGATCTAGAAAACAAGATGTGGCATGAGAACTAGCAAATGCCTCCTTGAAGGACTTAGACTGGTTCTTAGATGCTAGAAAACCAGGATCATACCTCTTAAGAAGACTATTAAACATTATGAATGAGGATGGATACATGGAAATTATCAACATCCAAATGAATCCACAAGATAACGAAAAATTGATCACATAGGATGCAAGATTGTGGGCCAAAACTTAGTAAAACTAAAAGTTAAAGGAGGAAAGAGAGAACTCTCCTCAGCTGGTGTTGGAAGGTGATTGTGAAGAGACGCAATGGATAGAAACTATAGCAGAGCTCTAATTTCAAAAGCTAAGAGATAAAAAGTGCTTTTAGTTTTCATTCATTTTTATAAGAGTTGATCCAAATACAAAATAAAAGAAATCATCAAAACCAAAAAATGAAAAGCATTTCACAAAGAATGTATTTTCTTTCAAATGCACAATTAATAAAAATAAATCAAATAAGGAAATAACACCATATCAAGAAATTAAGAACAAAATAAATTGTACTACTATTAGTGAAAATTTTGTTTCATTTTACAATATCCTCTTTTTCTTTAAAGACTCCTCACTTAATAATTTTGTGCATAAAAATTCAAATAAAGAACTTAATTTTTTTAGAAAAAATACCAAGCACAGCAACATCAACCTCTAGAGCTCCACAGCATTCAAGGAAACATCCAACTTAAGACTAAAAGTAAGACATCGTGTCATGCAACTAACTAGTGTCGTGCCATCCAACCACATAGCTCTGGATCGCCCACAACACCATGGTGCCCTCAGCTTCATATAGCTTTGCTTTAAGTAGATTAAGTTATGGTACTTGATAACGAGTCTTGATGTGAATACAAAACACAACAATGAAGATATCAAATGCCCATAACACTGACAAACCCTTCTCTAAAAAATATTATCCTTAAAAGTAAAATTTTTAATCTTTTAATGCTAAAGAGACCTAAATCTATAGCCTATGATGCACCGACACGGACACGTCGACACGGACACGGGACACGGCATTTTTTAAAAATATAGGACACAGGTGCGGCGTGGACACGACATAATAATTTTTTAATATAATATATAGAAATTAAGGTGACATTATATTAAAAATGACAAGCAATAATAAATCAATTTCATGATAACTTGTTTAGCTTATAACATAAAGATGTTTAGTACAAAATGTCTAGTACAACCACAAAAATATAAGCAAAAAAGCATTTAGTACAACAAGAAGGTCCAACTACTCAATAGTGGGAATCATAGAATTAGATTCAGAGATTGATCTTTGGCCTTCAATATCATTATCATTGAATATCATTACTTCCAACACTTGCAAGTTATTTGTATGGAAAGGTACCGAGCATGTACCAAGCGGTACCGAGCATGTACTAAGCAGTACCAAGCATGTACCTAGCGGTATCGAGGATGTACTGAGCGGTACCTAGCAATACCTAGCGGTACCGAGCATGTACCTAGCAATATCGAGCATGCACATTAGCTTTTTTTTTTGGTAAGTTTCAAAAAACAACAATTAATATTTCAGGCATCGAAAGTCAGACGTCGATGCAATTTATCAGTCACCGAGAAAGGAGATGAAAATATCTTCACTGCCAAAAAAGAAATGAAAATGAGAATATTCAATGATTGGGAATTAAGTGCCGATGTTGATATGGTGTTGTGGATAGGAAATAAGAAATTTAGTTTAAATCCCATAAAATACATGAAATTATATTTTAAAAAAATCATAAAATATTTAAGATACGTGTGTCCGACACGCGTGTCCAATTTGCATTTAATATTTTTAATTGGACGTTTTTAGCGTATCTGACATGTGTCGGAGGAGTGTCAGACGAGTGTCGTGTCGGACACGGTGTATGACACTGCACGCCTCTTTGAAGAGAAGCGTTGGTGCATCATAGTCTATAGCTCATTAACTATTCCGTGTTGTACCATTTATGGTGAAAGAAAGATGTAGAGTTTTATTTCTTATATTTGCACAAAGAACCAATACAGACATAGATAAGACAAAGGACGAGATAATCGCAAGAGTTACAACATTTTATATGAAAAATCTTGGAAAGGAAAAGTCAATGAGGCCTTGCCTAGTTTAAGTGATTCCACTAGAGTTTTTATTGGTTATAAGTGAAACTATCCTCTAGGGAATGTATTTATAAAGTATATATTTTCATGTTGCAAATGAAAAAGCTCCTTAGCAGAAATCTATCATAGTTATCATAGCAAGGTGATAAAAGCTAAGAGATTATAGGATAGAGGATTTTAGTCAGCAAATGATGGAGAACAGTAGATCGTGGTTGATGGGAGATAGAGATCAGAAGGACTATAGTCCGATGATGATGGTCGAAGGGCTATATTCAAGTGATGGTGGTATAATTACATTAGTCAAGGGATGACAAAGGTCAAAAGGATTATAGTGGAGCAACTGTGGTTATAGGATTGGGGTCGGGAAAAGGGGGTTTGTGGATCATAGTTAGCATGAGACAAAGGTCCGAATGATCTTAATTAGGTGAATGAGATCGAAGGACCCTGACAAGACTATGTTTGTTGCAAGATCATAGTTGGCATGTGATGGTAGTTGGAAGGATTGTAGTCGAACAACTAAGGTCAAATGACATAGTTAGGGGATGGTAGTTTGAGGACCGTTGTCAGCGATCAATAATGGTTAAAAACCATAGTTTAGTGATTGAGGTCGATTTACTATAATTGGTAGGCGACGGAGGTTGGAGGAGCTATAGTTTGGCAACAATGATCCAAAGATCATAGTCGAGTGATAGTGGTCCAAGAACTATAGCTAGTGGGTGAGGAGATTACAAGGATCATGGTTTGATGACAATGGTCGTAGAGTTGGAGTTGTGTGAGGGTGGTTTCAGGATCATAGTCGTAGAACTAAAAATTTGACTTGATCAAGTTAAGAGAATTTTATATCAATTTAACATTTATAAGAAGTCAATTTTCTCTTATTTATAGTGATTGATGGCTTGAAAGTTGAACATACCGATATTCAATTTATCCAAGATTAACCTATACCACAGACTTTAACTAGTGTACATTGCTTTCATGGCTTAGCTACATTTTATCAAAGATTTTTTGGAAACTTTATCATCATTGTTTCTTCAATCATTGATAGACTACAACAATTAAAAAATTCATGGAGTAAATCCGAGTCCCTACGACCTCATCACCGATTCTGAATTTTTCTAATTTCAATATGACACTTAAGGTCACTTATGAAGCCTTTGGTGACGATATATGTGGTATTCCCAGCCAAGAAAATCATCTTGTTACCTTTTACAACGATAAACATGAAATTATTAGATGCGTCAAGAAGGGGGGTGAATTGCGAAAAACTTGTTACAATAAAATCTTACACAAGAGTTCTAATTTTTTTTTGTTTTTAAATTTCAAACAAAACTAAAATGTGGACACAAGTAATTGAACTCAAATTTGCTACAATGATTTTTACCACAATTATCACCACGCAAATGCAATGAAAATAAAATGCAAACGAAAATAAAAGCAGTAAAGGAAAAAAGCACACCAGAGTTTTTATAGTGGTTCGGTCAAACCATGACCTACGTCCACTCCCCGGAGTCCACTCCGAGAGTTTCACTACAAAACTATAGTTCTCCTTTTGCCCCCTCGGCAAGGCGGAGAAGCCCTTACAAGACTCACTTTCACCAACCCGACGTGCAGAGTGCTAAGCGCTCTTCTCACCCTCCTGGCGACGGCAGCGTACCTTCTCATTTTTCTCCCTCTTGGAGAAGACAGAGTACCTTAGAGGACACGGATGTAGAAAATGTTGCAAATCTATTTTCATGACTTATGTTTTGATGATTGACAAACACTATTGATTCTCTTGGACTACATGTTGCTTCTAACTTTTCAGGAATCGAAGATCGGACGAACAAACGAAGCCAATTCAAGATTGCGTAGGTTTAGGGTTGAGTCAGTCTGTACTCTGTTTTTTCTATTCTTGAGTCTATTTGTAATGGTCAAAGAGACTGATGCTAAGTAACCCTACACACACACACACTTGAAAGAATTAAAATTTCTGTTTTTACTCATATCGGCTAGGACGATATTTACATCGTCCTGGATGATCAGGCTTAAAACAGAAAGTCTAAATAAGGATTCTTAATTAAGGCAGCATTCATTAATAGATCGGCCTGGAAGATACGTGTATCGGCCGGGACGGTAAGCTCAAAATAGAAAGAAGTTGCCGCCATAGACAATTAAGGTATACTGTATTTTTGAATAATCGGTCAGGACGATCATTGATCGGCCTGGACGATATTCACAAATTATGCCTTAATTAATCAGGAAATCAAGGGAGTAATTAAGGATTATTGATACGATCATATCATCCTGGACGATCGCAGG
Organism: Dendrobium catenatum; assembly: GCF_001605985.2. NCBI lineage: Eukaryota > Viridiplantae > Streptophyta > Magnoliopsida > Asparagales > Orchidaceae > Dendrobium > Dendrobium catenatum. The sequence goes on along the minus strand of NW_021319813.1, from coordinate 713,647 downwards.
ATCGGCCAGGAAGATCTATTCAAAAACCTTAGTTACTTCAGGACAATAAATATCGGTCAGCTCGCATTCAGGGCGATGCTCTGGACGATTTTTC
>NW_021319813.1:707484-713287 GCF_001605985.2 Dendrobium catenatum | reverse complement strand
ATTTTTGTGGTGTGATTTTGGTTTATGTGATTTTTATTCTTTGTGAAAAAAAATTTTAAAATACCAATTCACCCCCCCTCTTGGTTAGCTTAGGCCAGTTCTCTAGGGCTTAACATCCCTAACAAACTTTCAAGTGGTATCAGAGCACTTTCTAGTGTCATCTGAGCACTTTCAGAAAAGTCTCCCCCTTAGAGAGCCTCCCACAAGTTCTTCTCGGGCCATAGGAGGAACCAAGTGCAGCAAGAACGGAGAAACCGTGTGATCTCCCTCACACTACTTCTCCCTCACCAAGCTCACCCTCTCCTTCCTCTCTCAACCCCTAAAAGCTTCTCAAGAGCTCTCTCCCAAGGATTCTCTCTCTAATCATGTTCCCCTCTCTCAGTCTCACTCTCCAAAACATGACTATTTTGATACTTAAAATAGGCTCCAAAAATCCTGAAAATTTCAAAATAGTCGTTAATATCGTACAGTAAGATTTCACATCGTACAGTACGAATAGTATAAACGAGCTTCGTCCTGGAACGAAGGTTTATGAACAGTTCAAAAACTTTTGAATAAATTCGTACAGTACGATATAACCTCGTACAGTACGATCATCAAATTATTCTGCTCATACAGGACGATAGCCGGGACGATCAAAACTCGTCTTTGTTCATCGTCAGGTACGACCAATGTCGTACAGTACGATGAGTGAAAATCAAGGGATCGTCTCATCCAGGACGATCAAAATCAGCCTCTGTTCACTATACAATACGAATTGCTTCGTACAGTACAATTTCCAATCAGAGATTAGTCCTTAATTTATTCCACTAATCACGGGTTAATTTAAATATTCAAATAAAATCATATAATACAAACCTATTCGTACAGTACGAACCTATTCGTACAGTACGAACGACTAATAAAACTCACTTAAACTAATCTGGCGGCTCGGGTTTTGACTTAGTAACACGACGTGTAGTAAAATATGTATCTTACAGTACGACCTGTTCAGATCGTATAGTATGATATAAATTCGTACAGTAAGATCAACAGAGAAAAAAATCTTTAATTTTCTTTTAAATACACTCTCCCCTTGTGTGTGTGCATGATTGCTCAGATTTACATGTAGTTTGTAGCCAAACTCAAGAAAAAGAATAAATAAAAGAAAATAAAATAAATAAATAAATATAATGTTACAGACTCACACTCCTACTCTACCCAGTCTTGAGTATTCTTGTTGTCCTGAATAACTTGTGATCTTCCTGAACTATGAGTACTCATAGACAATAACATAAATCAAAGATATTTAATGAATAGTTATTTAAACGACATTATTTGTCATCATCAAAATCTTAAGTTAGAGACCATGGATCACAACAATCTCCCCCTTTTCGATGATGTTTGTTGACCTTGATTTTTCTCAGACCTAGGCCCAATGGCTTTAGTTGACCAGGTCAACTGTTGACTTGGTCAACCCAAGTCTTAATGGATCAAAATTGACCCATTAGGCTCATTAAGAGCCCAATTCAAATCCAAATCAATTCAAACCTTTCCTTGGCTCGACACCCCATCCCCTTGGGCCTACTTGGCTGGGTTGACCAGGTCAACCATTGACTTGGTCAACCCAAGCCTCTAATGGGTTGAAATGACCTATTAAAGCCCTTTAAGAGCCTAATTAATGAGATTTATGGCTCTAATTGCTTCCCTTTCAATTTGATTTCAAAACCACGGCGAAATAGACTTGATTTTCCCTCCTAATTCGATCTTGATTGAATCCCAACCGTTCAAGAGGGATCTAAGTCTTTAAATATGAAAATTGGAGGTTATTTTGGGACCTTTTGCAAAATTCTCGAACTCTAAGCCTCCTCAATCTCTGAGATCTCATGTGAGAGCTCAAAGGACCTCCACCTTCCTTCCCAAAGTGGTTCCCGACGATCCCAAGCTCGCCGGTGGCCGGCGACCCGAGGCTCTTTTCCGTTCCAAGACGAATCCCGCTCGATCGAAGGAGCATTGGAGCTCGACGTCAACTAGGAATTTGTTCCTGGACCTTCTACGAGTTCAACAAGCCTAAGAACGCAAAAATCCAACGGTGGTTATGCTCATGCTATGCTAAAAGGGGGGGCACTGTCATGATTTCTGACATTGTCTTATGCAAGTGCTTGCTCAGCCCCCCTATATAATGACGGCTAAAATTATTAAATAATTATAACTGCTATAGGTGCTACAGGTGGTTTGCTTAGCAATCATGATTAAGAGCATAGCTTGACACAGCTTCAATGGGTTGCATTTTATTTTATATATAACTGCTTGGGATGATTTTTATTAGGATTACCTTGCAGGGGCTTTAGAATTTACTGCTTTTTTATTTAATGTAAATATTTGTAATATTGGTGAGAGTTGTGAAAATGACTCTGAGTTGGGATATTCTTATCCAGCTCGAATTCCAAAAGAAGAAGGCCTCCTCAAAGGGGAGAGTCTTCTTCCATTTGGGAGATCGAGTTGGATGACTTTAGATATTCAAAGAGAAAAGACAATGTTCCCTACCAAGGGAGAATTGTCTCTTCGTTTGGATATTCAAGTCACGACGAATCCAATGAGTCCAAAAAAGATAGATCCAAAGAATCCAAGGAGGAGTTCCAAGGAGTCCAAGGAGAAGATACCAAGAAGACTGAAGAGATGAAGACCAAATATCCCACTCAAAGTCATTTGCGTCTGTCATAGGCTTAGAAATCCGGGTTGTTGGTAATGGTGCCCGGCCACTTTACTTTTCTGCAGACCCTGGGTTGTAATAAGGGTAGTTTGTCTATGGACACTTAGTTGATTTTATTTATGAATTTATATTGATGTGTTTACCTGATTGCGCAGTAGAAATTACCTGCTTTTTATAGGTATCTTTCTGCATGCAGATTTTATTTTAGCCTGAATTGCATTAGGCTCTTTTAAAAACTATAAAAAATTTTTCTACTCATAATAAAAAAAATAATATTTAATTTTTAAATAACAAAGAAATCTAACGAACCTAGGGAACTGCCGGAATCGTCCAAGGTCGCATACATATTATTGCATCTTTCTTTTCTTGTTATAAGACATCTCCCTGCCTGCGGGTAGAGTCCAGATAATCTGGCCTATAAGGATGAAGTGCTGGACCTAGGGAGGCCCAAATTTTTCAAAAAAAAAAATTATTTTCTATAAGCCTGTTTTTAAAACTCTATAGTATTCATGAGCTGACTTTTCAACTAGCATGCATTGCATTAGTAACCAACTAAATAAAATTTAATTGCATTAGCTAGGAGCATCTGACCCACATAAGTCTAAGACCACTTAGAAAATTCTTTAGATGTCGGTCCTACTTCCAAAAACTGTATAACCCACCTATCTCTCATAATTGACTTGATATCATGATTTTGAAGCGATTAGGTGGTTAGCTGGCTCCCCAATCAAGGCTAAGGTAAGTGCAGGTTCTGCATTGCATTAGCTAGGACAAGGGTGTTAGTGTGCGTATAAGACTAAACCCAACCTAAATTTAGGATTCAAGGCTATTACATTCGGTCTCGTAGTATGCCTAAATAGTAGGTAGGTTCCTTCTTTTCAGGGACTCAAAATCCTACTCATCTGCATCACAGGATGACGCCACCTCCATCTTTTCTCTCACGTATGTGATTGAGTGCTTGATTTCTTTTCTTCAGTTTCCTCTTTAGCACCCTAGAGCCTCTGAATGTTGGTATGAACCATGCATGTTGATTCAGCCCTTTGAGACCTTTCTTCTGTTCATTTAGGATGACCCTTGGGATGGCCAACTTCGTACACTAGAGTTCATCTAGTACTGTGGACATCATATAGTATGATCAACACAAAGATCATGGATTCTGTTTGGTATGATATTTGGGACGACCAATTTTGTACATGGCTAATCATATTGTACGAGCTATATTGTATGGTATGACCGGTAACAATAATTATCTATAATTTGATTGTCTGATATTTAGGGATTAATCAAGAAAGATTTTAATTAGGGCAAACAGTATGAACCAAATCATATTGTATGATCAACATATAATTAGTATATTTTTTAACCTCTGGCAGCAAGGGTTTTGACAGAGCACAACATTTCATACAATACAAATTAGAATCATACAGCACGAAACTAGGTCGTATAATACGAAGCCAAAATCGTATAGTACGATGTTCATTAAAAAACTCTATTAAAAATATTTTTCTTTCTCCCCCTGTGTGTGTGCAAGCACAGATATCCATCCAATTTTATGATACGACTCAAGAAAGAAAAAAATATAGAACAAAATGAAAAACCACTATAATCCTAGTCTACCTAGTCTTAAGTTGATCAGAATTGCAAGTGAACAATGGACTGATTTCCTAAAACGTTAGTACATACAAAACAAAACATAATATCATAGAAATAGGAGAAAATAGTAATATATACAATAATGTTTGTTATTATTAAAATTACAGCACTTAGATCAGATTTGCAACTCTAATAAATTATATATCTTTATGCGATGATGGACAACAACACTATTAGTCATTTTTCAAGAAAATAGTAGCGAAATAGATGGTTGAATTCATAAACTCAAAGATAGAAGTAGTAATATGAACCACTAGGCCAAGGTTAATAATTTTTATGAGCATCTTAATCCATAATTATTTATGAGTTTATTCATGTTTCCTTACTGAAGTATTTTGTTTGTTAGACGATTGCAATATAGATTTTTTAGTAGGGTTATGTTATGATGGCGTTATGATTAATGTCATGACTAAATTAAAGATTAATGCCATGATTACATTAAATGAACCTTTATGTTTACCATGAATCTGTAATCACATTGCAATGGTGCCTACAGGTTTACAATAAAATTGCCACAAATTAATGATGAAAGTTCTTGCAAATCCATCACAAACTAATCCACAAGCAAAGAGTTTGAAAAAAGGCCATCATAAATCTAATGATCAATTATGATGAAAATTTTATCTCAAATTGATTATATTATACGTAGCTATTCCGCAATGATTTTTTTTTTTTTTTTGGTTCATGCAAATATGATTTGTTATGAGATAATTTATGACTATAAATGATAGATAATTTATAAGCTAATGTATGACTAGATATGGTCATCAAGAAATATTATAGTAAAAAATAAAGGTTTTAAAGTAATTGAAGACTAAAAAAAAAAGTGTAATATCTATGAATAACAAAAACAAATATGTGAAAACCCATATTCATAAGCAAGTGAAGATAAAAAATCAAGAGTAATATGTGTCACTTTTTAGTTTTAAATTACATAATCTAACAGAAGTCGACAAACTAATGCCATTGTTCTTTCTTCAAGTACATTGCCAAATATTAAAAGCTTCCTTAGAAGTTATTTGCCATTAGATGAGATTTGTATCGAAAAAAGAATAAAAAAAATATATACAACTTAATTCTAAAATTATATACTTAAAAGTTTTAATTTAATTGATCATTTACTATAATTTTTTATATTAATAACATTCTAATTTCTCATATTAACCTATTGATAAATCAAAAAACAAATATGAAAAAGTTAAGCTTCATTTGGGACAATTTTTTTACTGCTTTTTAAAATAACTTTTTAGTGCAAAAAACGAGAAATTTTTTATTAAAAATAGTAAAAAGTTGTACAAATAAAACCTTAATCATATGTGATGTTAAGCACCAAAGGGTCATGTAATATGCATAAAACAAAACATTTAAAGAGAAATTATTTAAAAAAAAGCCTATGACTAGATAGCATTACAAAAATTTCACAATAAAAACACCTATTTTTGTAATACAAAAAACTCA
>NW_021319813.1:696781-704129 GCF_001605985.2 Dendrobium catenatum | reverse complement strand
GTGACTTCCAGCAACTAAGGGCTTGACTGTCTCCGAGGTAATCTATAACTTTTCTCTTTAAGCTTTCTGCAGAAGGATAAATGGAAAAAAAATTCACTTCGGTCATAAAGAAAATCCTTCGTTATTAAATGAATTTATACCGCAACTTCTCATTATTAAGTTGCTTCTTTTTCACAAAAAAATAAAAGATAAAATAAATGCCTGAGACATCATATTGATTCATTATTTTATATTTTTTATCCAAAAAATAAAAATCCTACATTATCATAAGTTTTAAACCAATTATTCAGAAAGTAAAGTATAATCCATAAAATTTTAAGTCATAGTTCATAAATATAGCTAAATATTCCTTAAAGTAAATACCTTTCATGTAATCAATCCTAGTTAAATTACAAATTTATGATAGAATTATACCTTGCTCTGTCACACTACAATTTGTAAGAAAATATTTATTATCTAATCCCAATCTTTTGTATGAATTTATTATTCCTTTATAAATAATATATATGTTGCTTCCTACTTGAGCTATAATAATAATAATAATAATTGATTAATCTAATTAAATTCCTAAACTTAGGAAATTTATAGCTCAATCATATGTAAGTAAAAAATTACAAGTATAGTCTCTGTAGATTCAAGTTTAAAAAATTAAGTGATCAAAAAGACATTAAATGCTTTTAAATTTTCATAAGTACTTCCTGAATAGTGATATCTTGTCGATAATATTTCTACTTTAACAATATGACATCTTATAATAATTATTTTATAAACTGGATATTAATTTTATAAAAAAATATTATAGCTTTTTAAACGTGACTTATATATCCATTCAAATTTTGTTTAAATAAAATCTTAAGTTAATGCATTGATTAATAAACTGATACAGAGAATAAATTAAGTTTAACTTATATTAATTATTATATTTATTTATATTTTCATAGACTAAAAATCAGATTTTATTCATTCAATTTTATTCATTAAAAAATTGAATTAGTTGAATAAATAAATTTGTATTTGATAATCTAATTCTTTGGTTTTTTATTTTTAAAAAGAATTATTTATAATCTGAAAAAACGTAATTTCATGTTTCATGAGTGGACAATTTTTTTTTTTCTAAAAGATAGAAAAATATTGTTTTAGAAATATTTCTATAAATCTTAATAATTTTTTATTTGGAGGGAGCTTTGATTACTTGTGTATTCTTGCGCATGTTTATCAGCTAGATAATTAGAGTTTGTTCGGGACAACTTTCTCACTGTTTTGCATTTCATACTGCAATTAGAGTTTTATTTGCCTACTATTTTCTCGCTTCTTTCAAAAAAATTTATGTGCTTGGAAACAAATTTTTATAATAGCTTTCAAACAAGATATTTCCCGACAACAATATTATAACCACTTTTAGAATAAGCTACAACCATTCGTTTATAGTTACAAGCAACCCAATGGATCATAAGCACATACAAACAAAACAACAAAAATAATGAAATCTATGAGTTTTATTGTTCAGTTGAATGTAATTAAAATCATGAAAAATTTGCTATAAATTAATCCTTAGAAAAGCAAAAAAAAAAAAAAATCTGGTCTGTTTATAACAATTTTTTTATTGATTTGTTTTTTAGATCGCGGCCACAATTCTGCTTTGACATTACTTTCTTCTTTCCAAAAAAAATTTGTGCAAGTTTCTTTTTACCAATACTTCTCATAAAAGCTTTACAACAGTCTTTGCCAAAAAGTTGTAGATGCTTGACCCTTAATCTTTATTTTTTAATTTTGAAGAAACAAATCTGTGAATGCATTGTTTGGTTGTCTATGTTACTTATGGGTGTAAACAAGTCGAGTCAAGCTCGAGCTATTAATGAATGTAAAATTTAAAGGATCTCATGCACTTTCATTAACATTAAGATTGAAGTTTTAAAATCATTACCTTATTTTAGGGGTTGTTCATCATAAACTACACTTTTTTTTTTCTTGCATTTCATTTTGATTGACATGGTATATTTATATACATATTTAAATTCAAAATAGTAAAGAAATTTTAATGAAAACTATTTAAATAGTTACATTAACTCTCATTCCTTTTGTATTGTGTGAGTAAATGCGCAATGCATAAATATGGAAATATTTAGTAGATAGATAACATATAATGTGACAAAAGTTTGAGTATTATCTAAGGAATAAATTAAAGTGGTAATCAAAACATATATGGAAATATTTAGTAGACAGATAACATATAATGTGACAAGTACACATGCGAATTAGTCAATGAAATAAATAATTAAAGATATTATGGCCATTAATATTGGAGTTAATTGTATTTATTAAATTTCCACATCAATCTTTCCTATTTATCGTTAATTATTTACATATTTTTCTTTCATATATTTATGTCAATTACAGTTTTCCGAGAAGATCATTTTAAGAGAAACAAAAAGGATTCATATATTCTAATTGATTTTTTGTCACAAATTAAGTGTTTAGAATTCTTTAATTTATTTATGATGAGTTTAATAACTGAGAATAAAAAATTAATTTTAATATTTTGTTTATCTTAAAATAGTTTTTCCTTAATCACCTAAAGAAAAATTCTTAAACTTTTTAGGGGACAAAAGGATTTTTAGAAATTACATGCTTATAATAAAAATGAACATCTTAATACGAGGAATCTACTTAGTCCAAGATTATTCAATTCAAATATTATCCTTAAATCGCTAAGTAATGCTCCACTTTCAAGTAAATAAACACAAGCCATTAGATTGAGGTTTGGCTTGGAACGAACTTTTATTTGGTCCGGTGAACGTACGCTCCTCTACGTTCGGCCACCAATATTTTAGCGACACGTAGCATGAAGAAAAGTCGCCGACCCGACCTGCTGTTTTTTGGGTTCTAGCGCGTGCGTTTTTTTAAATCCTTGACGAGCCGAACAACATCACATCACCTTTTGGATATATTTCAAATACCTAGCAAATACCGAGTTGTACCTAGTTTTTTCTAGCAATACCGAGCAAATACCTAGCAATACCGAGCAAATCCCTAGCAACACCGAGCAAATCCTGAGCAAATACTGAGTTGTACCGAGTTGTACCTAGTTTTTTATAGCAATACCGAGCAAATACCTAGCAATACCGAGCAAATCCTTAGCAATACCGAGCAAATCCTTAGCAAATACTGAGTTGTACCTAGTTTTTTCTAGCAATACCGAGCAAATACCTAGCAATACCAAGCAAATCCTTAGCAATACCGAGCAAATCCTGAGCAAATACTGAGTTGTACCGAGTTGTACCTAATTTTTTCTAGCAATACCGAGCAAATACCTAGCAATACCGAGCAAATCCCTAGCAATACCGAGCAAATCTTGAGCAAATACCGAGTTGTACCGAGTTGTAGAAAAACTTGGTACAACTCGGTATTTGTATAGTTTTGGTCTTCACAGAGCGGTATTTCTCGTTCTTGCAAAGCAATACCGAGAAAATCGCGAACATAGCATTCCCGGGTTCCGCTCCGGGTCAAGTCGTCGGGCCGCGCGGTAAAGAGTAAGAGCACGTGGCGACATGTTGTTGGCGGCCGAACGTACCTCTACGTCAGGTTAGAGGACGTAATAATTGTTCGTTTGGAACGGTTTTCTTCTACTTTTTAAAGCACTTTTTTAGTACATAAGTTTTTTGAACTAAAAATTCGTACAATAAGCTATACTAAAAAGCAGTAAGAAACCTGACTCAAACGAAGCCTTAATGTTAATATATAAATCCTTATTTTTCAAACAAAAGGGAGTAGCAATTAGAGATAGCTTAGAGTTTCTTCTTCTTTATCTCCTTCTCCCATTAAATAAAGAAGCATTGGAGGATTTGCTATGAGCATGAAAATTTTGTTAAACTAATCACATATAACTCAGGGCACATTAATAATTGCTTTTAAAATCCTTGAGCTAGAATCGTCTTATTTTTGTTTGATTATGTTATAGCTTCGTACCTGATAATACTGTCATAATAATGAGAGAGAATTGCTTTTGCATTTAGTTTGGAGATTATGTATACCATAGGAGAGAGATTTGCTTTTGCACTTAATTTGACGGTTACAAAGATCCATATAGAGAAGAAAATGGATAGAGCGGTATTTCAAGATTTAACTTTTTGTATAAAATGATTGCTCTATATACAGACCCTTAATCTCTCTTTTGTCTTACTCTTTCTTTTGTTTTTTTATGGTTACCTGCCAGTCTTCATGATTTATACGCATCCAGTCGTTCATCGGTTGGAATGATGATAAATTGTGTGATTGATTCAGGCTTCTTAGATGGACATACTTCTTTTCGTTCCATTCTTGAGGCCTTTTCTATGGCTTACCCTTCGGTGGTGTTTCCTTAACTTGAATCCACTACTCACTGTCGCTTGCCTTCACTCTAGATTTCAGAGGAGGAGGTTTTCGCTTTGGTGGAGCCTTTTGAGTTTTCTTTGATTGGTTTTTTTCCCGGCCCTAGACCCATTATCAATGCCATTATTAAATTCTTTTCAACCTTTAGCTCATTAGTAAGTTCTCAGTTACTCTGTTAAATCCTAAGCATGTTTTGATTAAGTTGGGAAATGATTTAGACTATAGTATTGTCTTCTCTCATTGTTCTTCTTTCATGAACAACTATTTTATGAAGTTGTCAAAATAGTATCACTTCTTTTATGTCAACATTTAATCTCTAGTCATTCCAATTTGGATTTCCTTCCCTAACTTGTGCCTCCATTTCTTTTATCCTCGTATCCTTCATGGTTTGAGGGCTTTGCTTGGTAGACCAGTAAAAACAAACAATGCCACTATTGTTGGTTTGCATCCTTCTATTGATCCCGTTCTAGTTTAATTAGTCATTACCAAATGCTATCCTAGTCGTGTTTGGCTTGGTCCTAATAAATTCAAGTATGTTCAATTTGTACAAATGGAAGAGTTTCCTATTTTTTGTGTTCATTGTAAGTCGCTTGGCCATTCGATCAAATTTGAATTGTCCTTTCTTGTATCATAATCTTATTGTGAACCTTGTGAATGTTACTAATAGAGTTGTTGTCCCCGCTAATGATAAAATGCGTTAAACTACGGCTGGTCTGGCACATATTGTTTTTCCTAATAATAATTCTTTTGTCAATAAAAAGGATGATAATGTTGCTTTTTGTGTAAATAACCTTATACCTTCTCCCTTTCTGTCTATTGATTCGAATCATGGTGTTGGTGTTTATGCTGATATTGCCATAGTTGATTTGGGTTTAATTACTTCTCACGATACTATTGTGGTAATGCTGGAATTGGGGGAGGGTGTTTTGGCTTCTAGAGTGGTTAGGGAGGTTGGCATTGTCGTGGTTGCTAATTCTTCAATTGTGGTTGTTGAGCCTCTAGCGGGTTCTATAGGCCCCATGAAAGATCATAAGAATATAGCCCATAGTTTGTTCCATGATAAGTTGGATGCGATGAACATGGGGTTTTGTGATGTTTGTTACAACTCAAGCTCTCGAGTTTAAATTTTTTATGACAACAAATATTATTGATTACCTATTCATTTCTCCTAGTATTTATAGTGCATTTTTGTTTGTGTGTATACTAACATTTTTGTTACATCATGCACATACAATTCAATGAAGATTCATAGCTCAAGATTCGGTAGAATAAGGTATGTTTAAAGAGGTTATAGTATTCTTTTATTTATTTTAATTTTTTGACTAAATTATTATATGGGTGTATACTAGATTGGTGACCATGCACACACTCACTTAAAGTGTGAGATAGCAAGAAAATTAGAAGTATACTTTTTTTAAACTAATCATATTGTACAATAAATATCATGTGGTATAGTTAACTATTTAAATAATCATTAAAATGAAAGTTCGTTCGGGATGTTAAGCCCTATGAACTTAGTCCACAGCTAACCAAGGGCGAGGGGGGGGTGAATTGGTTTTTAAAAAATTCTTAGAGACAAAGAAATAAATTCACAAACCAAATCACACCACCAAACCAAATGCGGAATTTTAAAAAGTGCGGAAGCAAAAATAAGAACACAAGATTTATAGTGGTTCGGTCGAGCTAGACCTACGTCCACTCCTTGAGGCACCCTCCAAGAGTATTGCACTACACAAATGTGACTCTCCTTTCCCCCACAGCTAGGCGGAGAAGCCTCACAAGAAACTCCTTTTTCGCACCCGGCAAGGCAGAGTAACCTTCACACTCCCATATTTTGCTTCCTTCTGAAGCTGGCAGAGAAACCACAACACAAAAAGCAAAACTCACTTACTCTACTCAGACCCTTCCACGAGACGAGAAACTCAGAGAAAGAACAAGCGAGCGAGTCCTTTTTGAGTGAAAACCATAAATACCCTTGGTGAATCCCCTTCACAAGCTCACCCTCGAACAAGATTCTCTCTCTCTCCCTCTCTCTATCTTTACTCTCCTCAGGTCTTTCTTCAGAGTCAATGGCAGCAGCCAAAGGTCTCTTAAAAAACGTTGATAGTGAAGAGGACTCTTATTAATAGATGGAGAGCTCAAGAGGGTCTATTTAATTGCAAAGTAGACGATTATCGTCCCGGCCGGATTATGGACTGGCGGGCCGTATTAGTACAATATCCTAAGGAAGATCGGTAACCAGAGCAAGCTAAACTGTAAGTCGTGGACGATTGAAAATTATGGCTTGATCGTCCAAGGCCGAGTTACGATCGTCCTGTCCGATTAGTTTCAATCAGTAGGTAAAATAGTCTGGTAGCAAAGCCCTGGAACTAGTCCTAGGCAGATTGAAATTTGGCTTTGGAAAATCGTCCAGGGCCGGATCTACACGATCGGGTCCTGGTAACGATTATGATCGTATATCAATGCGACGTTAAATTAACTCTTTAATTTCTCTTCGATCAATTAAAGGCATAATTTCATAATTTTCGGTCCAGGTCCGTCCTGGAAATCGTCCTGGACTGATAATTTTTAAAGATTCAAGGGTATGCCTAAACTTTGGTCTACGGGCGGCTATCTTTCTTTCTATTTTTGAGCTTTTCGTCCTGGCCGTAACTATCGTTGCCAGGGCCGATATTTTTAATGTTCGGTTGCTATAAAAGAATCCTATTAGACTTTGTTTTAAAGTGATGTTACGGAGATATAAATATCGCCGGCGGATGTGGGGGAAAAAACAGAATTTTCTAAGGCTCTCAAGGAGTTTGTGTGTGTGAGGGTTCTTTTAGCATCAGATGAGAAAACTTTACAACAAAGTTGAGTTGATTATGAATTATTTACTTAAGAATTATTTTGACAAACATCAATTGATAACCGAAGAGTTTTTGGACTTTACAAAATATCTACTGATTACTAATTCTTATGTTTTTCATGTCGCTTGTTGAAC
>NW_021319813.1:673629-696681 GCF_001605985.2 Dendrobium catenatum | reverse complement strand
GCCATCAAAACATAAGCCATGAAAATAGTTTGCAACATAAAATGGCTAATCGTGATAATTAAAGCTATTCAAACCAATATATTGTATGATACATATCATCTAGAATGATCAATTGAAATCAAGATTTCAGCTGCTAATCATAGTTTAAGCAATATTTTGAAATTCAAATTTTGTATTAATCATACCATATAATTGGTATCGTACTATACGATATAATTTAATTTTGACTAACTAAATCATGTAATTAGGGAAATAATTTTGGATTATTTGATCCAATCAGATCGTACAAGATGATTGAAACCAATCATAATGTATGACTTGATCTTTGTATGGTATGACATTTATACATCACCAATCATACGAGATGATAATCCAAGTCATTTAAACTAATCATTCCGGATGAGGCTTCATATTGTATTGAATGATCAGTTCAACTACTTGAACAAATCATACAATGCCTTACTCTTTGGATAATACTAATAGGTTATTTGAACTAATCATACTATATGATTTAGAATCATATTGTATGATCAATGTTCATAGAATTGAATTTTAGGACTTTTTGTGAGCCCATATAATTAAGCTCTTTAGTTAGACTTATTTCAAGTCCTTATTGGCATTTATAGAGTTATTTTCTTCTAAAGAAAGCTTGAAGAGAGAGACTAGAGATTGGGTGAGAAAGGGTGGAGTTTGTGAGAGAGGGAGAAGATCATTGTGGGCTTCAAGAAAGTGTGAGAGGGAGTTCCACATGATTGATTTAAAAAACTTGTACCTGAGTTACTCCATGTGTCAAAGTTTGTCTTGATGAAAGCTTTGGGAAGAAGACCACTTTGATATCAAAGGACCCATCTATTCCTTCGCACTGGAGAAGTTGAAATTGATTCAAGGTTCTCTTCATTCACGATGAGGGCAAAAAAGGATTCAAGATTCTCTTCCTTCATCAGGAGGGTGAAAAGAGATTTTAGATCCTCTATCTCACTAGGAGGATGAAAAGACTACGGTCATCTACCGCACTTGGTTGGTGGAAGAGATTTTATAGAGGCTTCTTCGTCTAGCTGTGTGGGAGAAAAGAGAGTAACTAAAGATTTAGTGAAATACTTGAAGAGGAGGACTTCGGGGAGTGGACATAGGTCATAGTTTGACCAAAACACGATAAAATTATGGTGTGCTCATTTTAATTTTTTTTTCTGCACTTTACTTTTTGTTATTTATTGATGTGAAAAATTACATGTTAAAAATCTGTGATTGATATTTCATTATATTGATTAAACTATCATCACCATTATTATAATTTTTTTATAAATGTATTAGCTTATGTATTGGGTGATAGTATTGCTTTTATATTGGTTTGCCTAGGGATAATTCACCTAGGCTTAACATCATACATCAAACTTTCTATTGGTATCAGAGCAGTCCTCTCAATTAACATTTTAGAAAACCTTAATAAAATGATTCATGACACATTTTAAAAATAGAAACACTTGGGAGGGTTATTGTATAATTCACCCACCTTTATTTGATAACATACCATTTAATTTTTGAAAAATTTGCATGTCTACGTTTTTACGCTCAATTAATTTTTGAATGTGGCATATGATTCAAACTATTTATTTTATACCATCACGTATTGTCGATGGAGTCAGACTAACATTATTTTTATTAAATGGAGTAGAGAAGAATAAGTCTTTGCACAACTCAATGCTAAATGCTTAAACTATTTTTTTGTGCACATAAGTATAAAAATTATATGAGAGTTTCTACCTGTATAACTAGTAAGGATATTTAGTATAGACTATGTTGCAAATCTGATTTCAGAGAAAAAAATTTTGATGATTTCAAACATTCCTATTTTTCTACGACTATCTTGCCTACTAAGGTTTCATGTCTACAAGATAGAGTGCAACTCAAGTCAGCTCAAGATTGGGTAAACTAGGACTGAGTCAGTTTGTAATCTTTTACCTTTTTTGAGTCAATTAAATTGATGTGAGTCCTGATGCAAAGCAACCTTGCACACACACACTTGAGAGAAAAATTCTGATTGTTTTAGAGTTCTCTGTTTTTAATCACATCATCCCGGATGATCCCAAAATCTTCCTAGATGATTAGTTAAAAATAGAATCCCTAATTAGGGCATCTTGGTTAAGGCAACCACCATTAAGCACATTATCCTGGATGATGTTATCATCTTCCTGGATGATAGACTCAAATAAAAAAGAATCAGTCACCAGATCTATTTAGGCATGTTATATTTTTGAACATCATCCAGGATGATATCCTGTACAATGTAGCATAATTATGCCTAAATTAATATGATAATAAAGGAAAGTAATTAAGGTTTAATTGCTTGATCATATCGTCCTTGACGATTGCAGGATCGTTCGGGACGATCAGTTAAAAAAACCTTAGTTCTTCTTGGACGATCAAATATAGTCCTAGCTCTTATCTGGACGATATGTACTAAATTGAACTAATAGCCCTGGACAATCCAAGATCGGCCTAGACGATCAAGTTATGTTTCCAACGTCTAGACATCCATTGAGGGTGATGTTCTGGATGATATTCATCATTTTTTACTAATCATCCGGAATGATCGTGGAATCATCCTGGATAATAAGTTACCTTTTTTATCGTCCATACTTCCATCCAGGGCGATGTGCTGGATGATATTCAATGGATTGAACTAATCATACAGGACAATATACTATCGTCCTAGACGATATGAATATATTTTCTTCTAATCGTCCTAAATCATCCTAGCTGATTGAGCTAAATTTATACTGATTGTACAGAATGATATTCATATTATTCTGGATGATAAAGTCAATTTATTGCAATTAAGAGCTATTCCAAAGCTTTTCTATATAAGACCTCTTGTTCTACCCAAGAGATCACTTTTTGCTACTGTCTTGACCTGAGAGAGCCTAGAGGAGAGGGAGAGAAAGGGAGAAAGAGAGAGGATCTTATAAGGGGTTTCACAAAGGTTGCTCTAAAAAGGATCCATGACATCTTCTCCAATCATCATCCCTAGTCCTTAGAGGTTCGAGAGAGGTCCACTTTAGTAATTGATCAAGGTACTATGCCTGCTTCAGGAGGAAGCAAAAGGAGTTAAGTTCTCTGCCTGCTTCAGGAGGAAGTGAAAGGAGTCGAGTTCTCTGCCTCACCATTGTCGGTGGAAAGGAGGTTTATAAATACTTCTCCGCCTTACTGTGGGAGAAAATGGAGAGACACTGTGTTTAGTGCAATACTTGGAGGGTGCCTTCGGGGAGTGGATGTAGGTAAAGTTGACTGAACCACTGTAAATTTATGTGTTCTTTATTACTGCCTTTTCCATATTTAATTTTTGTACTTTCATTTTTTTGTGCTAAATTTTGGTTTGATTTGAGTTTAAGTTTTGATCAAGAAAATTTTAAAATACCAATTCACCCCCTCTTGGTTAGCCTTGGGTTAGTTCATAAGGGCTTAACATCCCTAATGAACTTTCAAGTGCTCTTTATATCATCATGGATGATCTGTTCAATCCACTCTTGAAATTCCATTAGATGACTGATTTGACTCTTCTGATTCTGATCTTCCTGGATGATTAATTATCATCCTGAATGATATGATAATCTTCTGATTCAATTATTTATGATTGTCCTGGACGATCCTTCTCGTCCTAGACGATCTTCACTTCTTTATGCTCAATTATTGGTGGTCGTCCAGGACAATCCACCTGTTCATCCTTGATAATCCACATGGCATGTTTGTTACACGACTTTAATTTGATCGGTACAATTAATTATTATAGATCATCCTATACGATCCACCTAATAAGCCTGGACGATCTACTTTTTCAACGGTCATCCAGAATGACTCTTCAGGATGATCGCCTGTGTCTTATTATCCCGGATGATATTACAGCCTTTTTGACCAATTATCTTGAACGTAATTATTGTACCAGATCATCCTGGATGATTTTGCGATCATCTTGAATGATCGGTCTGATACTTTAAAAATTGAAGCATTCTAACATTTTTTCTCATACAATCCTTCTTGAATCCTTTTGCTCTTACTTCCTCTCCATTTTTCTTGATCATGGCTGGTGG
Source organism: Dendrobium catenatum (assembly GCF_001605985.2). Taxonomy (NCBI): domain Eukaryota; kingdom Viridiplantae; phylum Streptophyta; class Magnoliopsida; order Asparagales; family Orchidaceae; genus Dendrobium; species Dendrobium catenatum. The sequence goes on along the minus strand of NW_021319813.1, from coordinate 692,596 downwards.
AAAAAAGGTCTCGCATTCCTTCTTAAATCTCCTTGAGGGAAAATCTCGATCCTTATTTCACTGAGGCGGCCGATCAAGCTGCCTATCAGAGGTACAAGATGGTCAGGATCATTGTATCCCAAAATGTCAACCCCACATCCTTTCCTATCTTGTTCTTGATTTATTTGCTCACACTACTATCACTTTTCTCCTTACTCTTATCATCACATTCAATTCAGATTTACTATTTAAATTTATTGCTAGCCTTTCCATCAATTCCTCTTTCACTGCTCTCCATTCCTATATGAATAGATGTCATGTCTAAATCACATATCAGGAATATCAAAAGCTCTTGCAACTATCCACCACAGTAGATAAACTCCACATCCTATATCAAGATCCTGACTAAGACTAGGCTCTGGATAATCACTTTCTAAGGAACACCATTGCCTCCTATCATGTTGGAGAGTCTAAGAGCTTACTCAAAGGTGCTAGGACAATCCAGCATGTCCTTCGTACCTCAGTCCTTCCAAAAGTTGGTGATCGCATTCATATCACTCCACTCCTCTCGATCACAACCTTCTACATTATAGCCCATCATAAATTTAATGCCTATAATTTGATTTTTCTATACATTAAGCACTTAACTAGCATTCGAGATCCAGGACATAGGAGGAAGACCAATCTTGTCTTAGGACACATCATTACCTATATCCTAGAAACCAAATACAAACTATAATATCCTATCCCACTAAACTTTCATCCTGCCTTCTACTCAAACAACTCCTTCCATGTTCTTCATAGTATTCGTCTCCACCCAGGGCATGAGAAAGCTAAGGGAGATGAGGAGGAGTCAGCTCCTATTCTTGCACCTCCTCCACTTCACCAGAACTCTCAGCTGGATAAGCTGGTGAGGCGATTTGATTAGTGGGAGGCACAATTCGAGTCCTACATTGCTGCATAGGAGCAACAACATGTGGAGGGCATTGCTGGGTTTATTTCTTACGTGGTTCACCAGCAACGACAGCACGACTAGGACATGACCTAGTTTGGAGAGCAGTTTGCCACACTTTCTAATTACTTTCACCCGCTACCACCACCACCACTTCCTTTGAATGATCAGGAGCCATCTTTCTTTTAGTTTGTTTTCATGATATCATCTTTTATAATTTATTTCTATTTTGTAGCTTCTATTTTGTTTCTTTCCCTCCTCCTTTTTGTGATGTCAAAAGGGGGAGTAGTTATACTGCTTTACAATGTTTTAGTTTATTATGTAATGTATTTGTTTTCTAGTATAATTTAAACTTCCTGATTCATTATTTTTTATTGTGATGCTTCAATTGAACAACTAAAATTTGTTTTGTGTTTACCATCATAAAAAAGGGGGCATTATTGTGAATCTGATTTCACGGAATATAATTTTGATGATATCAAATATTCCTTATTTTTTATGATTATCTTGCCTACTAATGTTTAAAAACCACAAGATCGAGTCAATTCAAGCTAGCTCAAGATTGGGTAGACTAGGACTAAGTCAATTTATAATACTTTAACTTTTCTTGAGTCAATTGGATCGATATGGGTCCTGATGCAAAGTAACCTTGCACACACACATTTGAGGGAAATTTTTTGATTATTTTAGAGTTCTCTATTTTTGATCACATCATCCTAGATGATCCAAAAATTATCCTGGATGATCAGTTAAAAATAAAAACCCTAATTAGGGCATCTTAGTTAAGGCGGCTGTCATTAAGCACATCATCTCGGACGATGTTATCATCATCCTGGATAATAGGCTCAAATCAGGATGATTCATCCATCAGATCTGTTTTGGCATGTTATATTTTTGGACATCGTCCAGGATGATGTCTTGGACGATGCAACATAATTATGCCTAAATTAATCTAGTAATTAAGGAAGGAAATTGAGGTTTGATTGGTTGATTATATCGTTCTGGATGATCACAGGATCATCTGGGAAGATTAGTTAAACAAACTTTAGTTCTTCCCAAATGATCAAATAGCAGACTGAATCCATTCTGGGCAATGCTCTGGATGATATGTACTGATTTGAACTAATCATCTTGGACAATCCAGGATCAGCCTGGACGATCAAGTTATTTTCCATCATCCACACATCCATTTAGGGCAATGTTCTGGATAATATTCATCATTTTGTACTAATTTTTCAAGATGATCGTGGAATTATTTTTGATGATATTCAACAGATTGAACTGAGAGAGCCTAGAGGGGAGGGAGAGAAATGGAGAAAGAGAGAGCATCTTGTGAGGGGGAGTTTGTGAGGGGTTTCACAAAGGTTTCTCCAACCAAGGATCCAAGTCATCTTCTCCAATCATCATCCCTAGTCCTTGGAGGTTTGAGAGAGGTCCACTTTAGCAATTGATCATGGTTCTCTACCTGCTTTAAAGGAAGCAAAGGGAGTCGGGTTCTCTGCCTGTTTCAGGAGGAAGCGAAAGGAGTCGGGTTCTCTGCCTCACCGGTGTCAGTGGAAAGGAGGTTTGTAAAGGCTTCTCCGTCTTGCTGTGGGAACAAAAGGAGAGACACTGAATTTAGTGCAATACTCGGAGTGCGCCTCCCGGGACTGGATGTAGGTCAAGTTGCCGAACCACTATAAATTTATGTGTTCTTTATTACTGCTTTTTTATATTTAATTTTTTCACTTTGGTTTTCTTTATTGTGAATTTTGGTTTGGTTTAAAATTAAGTTTTGATCAAGAAATTTTTAAAATACCAATTCACCCCCTCTTAGTTAGCCTTGGGCTAGTTCATAAGGGCTTAGCGTCCCTAACAAACTTTTAGACTATGCATTACATATGAAATCAAACAATCTATATTAAAGATATTGCTGCATGATTATGAATTTTTTTTACTTGAAATGTTATGAGACTATCTTAGATATATAAACTAGGATTACTTAGATAGTGACACCATTGGATGCTTTAAATAGAGAAATTTCAAACTATAAGAAGGTCAAAAAACTTTTTGTTGTATACTTGATAATTTTTATGCAAAAGTCACTGCTATATGTGAATAAAAAAACTTCTTATTATATTGATAATCTACTTGGGTAACTCATTTCCTATAAGATAGGTGTGAGTCAAAGATTTTTGGAAGCAGGAGATAAAATAATAGAGAAGATTATATTGCTAAAGGCCAAAGACACATAAAAATGGATTAGGAGATGATAAGAGTGAGGAGATAATGTTAATAACAAGAAAATTCAAAAATTTCCTAGAGCGAAAGCATAAGCGCCAACTAAAGTGGAGCAAAGGTTAAAAAAGTAAAAGTGAGAAGTTTTATTCTTACATTATTTGCTTTGGGTGTAGAAAACCTCGACATCAAAAATCTGAATGCCCTAATTTTAAGAGCCACCTTATGATGGCAATGGGTAAGGATAAGCCAAATGCAAAAAGGAAAAATAAAAAGAAGCAAAAAATCTCCTTAGACAGACTTAGCCTCTAACTCATCAGAGTAGGAGAAAGAAGAGGAGATAATTAGCTTGTACTGAATAGACAAAGCAATTGTTAATTTTGATCATGTATAAGTACGTTAAGGAGTGTTTATGTGTTTATTTATCTATTTTGTTTATTTATTTCTATAATAATTCTTTTATATATATGATTGTATGTTGTAGTTTCTTTTTGCATGTTTTATTTTTTTTATCCTTCTGTGTTATGTGTTATAGTTGTTTTCTTTCCCTTCTTTAAATTTTCTTATTTCATGCATATAGTTTAATTTATATGTTATATTATATCTCCTTTTTTCCATTGTCAAAAGGGCAGTATTGTTACAAATCGAGGATCCCTAGTATCTGATTTTAATGATGACAAGCCTTATTGATTGAATTGTACATTCTAAGAAAATATATTAGATATAATTTATGTTTTGAGCACTAACGAATTATATGTACAATACTCAAGAAGATCAAGACACTCAAGATTAGGTAGGTTAGAATGTCAATCAAAAGAGTTTATATTTTTATTTTCTTTAATTTTCTATTTTCTTGAGTTAGACCACATTAGAGTGTATGCAATTAGGTGACCGTGCACACACACATTGGGAGAGAGATTTTTTTAAAAAATTAATTTTTTTAGAACAAATCATACTATATGAATTTAATTCATACTATACGATCAGTTATTTCAGAGAATGGTATAATGGCTACTTAAAATTTTATGTTCTATAAACTAATTGTAATATACGATTTATAACGTATTGTATGATTTGCTTCATTATCAGAAATCTAGCCGCCAAATTAATTTAAGTAAGATTTTGAAACTAAAAATTTGAACTAATCATTCTATAGTTGGAAATCATCCTGTATGAAAATTTGAAATCTTGTTAAAATTAACCCCGTGATTAGTTAATCAAATCTTAGTTTTATTAAAGATACTATATCATACTGCATGATGTTAATCGTACCAGGTGAATGATAGAGATGAATTTTGGCCATCCTAAAGTTCATATTAAATAAAACCATGATTTTTGACCTAATCATACAATGCGATAGTAATATTGTACTGGACGATTCACCTAAAAATCTGAGATGAATTTCCATCATCCCAGGAATTGTCTCGTATGAATAGAGGAAATTAAGTAGACCATTCTGGATAATCTATGGATCATACGTATAATACGTTAAAAAAAATTGAATAGTTTGTTTAAATGACTGTTCACATCTTATTGGATGGGACTAGTTTTGAACTGATCGTACTATATGAATAAAAAGATGACTAACTTAAAATTTTAGGGTTTCTTGAAGCATATTATAAAAGTAAATCTTTAACCTTTATCTAAGTGAGGTAAAGAGAGGGAACAATTATTACGTCCTCTAACCGGACGTAGAGCTACATTTGGCCGCCAATAACATGTCGCCACGTGCTCTTACTCTTTACCGCGCGGCCCGACGACTTGATTCGGAGCAGAACCCGGGAATGCTATGTTCTCAATTTTCTCGGTATTTGCTCGGTATTGTTAGGTATTGCTTTGAAAAAATGAGAAATACCGCTCTATGAAGACCAATACCATGCAAATATCGAGTTGTATCGAGTTTTTATACAACTCGGTACAACTTCGGTATTTGCTCGGTATTGCTAGAAAAAATTCGGTACAACTCGGTATTTGCTCGGTATTGGTTATTGCCGAGCAAAATTGACCAATACCTAGCAATAACGAGCAATACTGAGCAATCTTGGATCCGTACCGGGTCGGGTTGTCGGCGTGCACGATAAATAATGAAAACACGTGGCGCGATTCTACTGGCGGTCGAACGTAGAGTTGCGTACGTTCACCGGACCAAATAAAAGTTTGAAGAGAGGAGCGTGGTTAGAGAAGGAGCTTTGAGAGGGAGCTTTTGGAGAAAATCAGGGTTTGTGAGAGGAAGGAGAAGGTGAGCTTGAGCATGAGGGAGAAGTAGTGTGAGGGGTATCACATGGTTGCTCCAAGTTAGTTTTATATTTGCTCCTCCTATGGCCTTGGTGAGTATTGTGAGAGATCTTTAGGGGGAGAGGCTTCTTAGTACATCCTCAAGGTTCTTTGCCTTCTCTAGGAGGGAGAAAAAGGAGTTGAAAAATAATACTCTTATTTAGGATTCTTTTTAAAAGCTCCAATTCACCCCCCTCTTGGCGCATCTCGTACTTTCAAGTGATATCAGAGCAGGGTCTGAAAAAAAAAGTGTTTTTAGAAAATCTTGAGATAAATGATCAATGATATATTTTGCTAATTATAACACTCTTGAGGGTTATTTAATAATCCGTCCACCTTTATTTGAAAATATCCTATTTTATTTCTAAAAACAAAATTATATGTCTACATTTCTGCAATCTATTGACTATATAATTTGGCATATGATTCAAACTAGTTACTCACCTTTATCGCATATTATTAATGGTGATAAAATTGATACTCCCTTTAATGAATGGAGAAACAAGGATAGGGAACTTGCACAGTTAAATGCCAAATGTTTGAATTATTTCTTTTGTACTTTCAAATTCAGAGACTATATGTGAGTTTCTACATACACTACCGGGAAAGAGATTTAGGATAGGTTGTGTCACCTATGAGGGAACCAGTGAAGTTAAATAGTCTAGGCTAAATATTTTTTTACATGACTATAAACTTTTTTGCATGAAACCTAGCGAGACTGTGTCTGAAATGCATGCTAGGTTCACCTATATAGTAGTATCCTTATAAGCATTAGGTAGAGAACTGTAAAATTCTAAAAAGGCTAATAAAATTTGACGTTGATTACCTAGCTCTTATGATGAAAAAATAATTGCAATTACTGAATCGAAAAATTTAAATATTTATTCTATTGATAATGTGCTTGGATTACTCATAGCTTATGAGCAAGGAGTGAGTAAAAAAAAAAATGATGTTGGAGATAAAAAAGGAGAGAACTATAACACTAAAAGCAAATAATTCTGACAGTGAAAACTCTTTAGTAGATAAGGATGACAACATAGCCTTGTTCCCGAGCCAGTTCAAGAACTTTCTGAAAAGAAAATAAAAACATCATAAAAATAACTAGAGCAAAGGTTAAGGTCATAAATCTATTAAAGTTTCATCTAATTTAATTTGCTTTGAGTGTAAAAAACCATGTAACCTTTGAATTGACTGCCCCAACTTGAAAAATTATCTGAATAAGGAGAAGGGTGAAGAGAAGCCAAAGTATAAAAGGGGCAAGTGAAATATATAAAAATCTTTTTTGAGCCGACTCTACGTCAAATTCATTAGAAGAAGCAGAGGAGGAGGTAACAAATTTTTGTCTAATAACTAATTATAAACTTGATCAATATGATCAAGATGAAGTATGTCAACTCTCTTATGATGAATTGCTTCTTATTTCTGAAAATATTCATGATTTGTATAAGAAGCTTAAGAAAATACATGTTAGTCTTCATACTAAATTTTCTACTTTGCAAAAAGAGCTTGCAAGTTTAATTACCGAGCACTCTAGTTTAGAAAGTCATCACATGACTTTATTAAATGAGTTTGATGAATTAAATATAAAGCATATTGATTTATCTGATGCACATAATTCCTTGAAAGTGACACATATTTACCTAGAAAAAGCATTTAAGGACTTAGAAGGGCTTGCATGTCAATTGGATTATAGTGAGCATGCATTAAAACTATAAGTGGCAAGCTATGAAAGTGCAAATGAATATTTTCAAGCAAAAGATACTGCACTGGAGAATAATAAACCACCACTTTCAATAACTTAGTGGTATAACCCCTTAACACAACATGCATCATATAAACTTAGAAAGATGCACCATCACCCACATAGGTTAGTAAACCCATTCCTTATGTTAGGAGTTACTCTTATGGCATGTTAGGACACAGCATACACTTGAACAATCCACCGTACAACATATTTAGTATGGAGGCCTAAATTGTATTTGTCACAGCATAACATGCATACATCTTATTCATTCAAGTATAAGGTAAAACTCAAACTCACTTTGGTTCCCAAACATAACCTTTGAATGACATTATATGAATGCTCTTATAAAATACCTAGTGAGAACATATGGTACCTAGATAGTGGCTGCTTGAGGTGTATGACTGATGATATGAAGCCGTTCATCACACTAGAGGCCAAGTTAGGAGGAAAAGTGACATTAGGAGACAACACCCCTAGGAAATTAGTGGGATCATATACAATTAGAAACTCTTAACTCTTTATGATTGAAAATATTTTATTAGTTGGTAGTTTAAAGCATAACTTATTAAGTATTGTCAATTATGTGACAAAGGATTTGATGTGAAATTTCTTTCTGACAAATGCATGATTAGCTTATATGATAGACTTATGTTAGAAGGAAAATGGATGAACAATATTTACATCTTACACTTGAATTGTATTGAATATTCAAATTCCTTATGTTTAAAAATAATAATTAATGAATCTTAGCTATTACATAAGAGACTATGACATATTAGCATGAAAATACATATGAATATCACCAAAAAAAAAAAACCTAGTTAGAGACTTACCTAAATTAGACTTCACTAAGGACCACCTATGTGATGCCTACTAATTAGAAAATAAATAAAATCATCATTTCATTCAATTAAGAATATTAATACCTCTAGTTCACTAGAAATCCTTCATATGTACCTATTTGGACCAGTTAGTATAACTAGCCTATGAGGAAAGACTTACGAATTTATGATAGTAGATGACTACTCTATTTTTACTTGGGTAAGATTTCTGGCACAAGAATGAGTCATTTGAGAAATTTAGAACCTTCTTCAGTTGGATTAAAAGAAAATTAGGATGTGAAGTATCAAGAATTCATAGTGATCATAGTGGAGAGTTTGAAAATGATAGGATTGAATCTTTCTACCAAGAGATAGGAAAGAACATAATTTCTGTGCCCCAAGGACTCCCCAGTAGAATGGAATAGTTGAAAGGAAAAATAGATCATTGGTGGAAGTTGTTAGGGCAATGTTACTGAATATTCATTCCCTATGTAATTTTGGGCAGAAGTAGTGAACACTGTAATGTTTTAAATAGTCTGAATATTAAATCCATGTTGAATTAAATGCCATATGAACTCCTAAAGGGTAGGACATCCAATTTATCTCACCTATATGTTTTTGTATGTAAATACTTTATCCTAATGAATGGAAACTCACCCTTAGGAAAATTTTATTGTAAATATGATGAAGGAGTCTTCTTAGGTTATTCATTTGTAGGTAAAGCCTATAAAATATTCAGTAAGAGGACCCTAGTAGTAGAAGAGTCTACCCATATGGTATTTGATGAATCAGATAAGACCTTTGAATCTAATCATGAAGAAGAAGAAGAGGTGTAGGTCATTTAGGGGGTAGAAACCATTACCATAGAAGATATAGTAGAACCTCAGGAGCAGTTGCCTAGAGATTGGAGATATTCTTCTAGTCATCCTAAATAGTTAATCTTATAAGACTCATCTGAAGGTGTAAGAACTAGGCAAGGACTTAAGAATGAGTTTAGTCATTATACATTTATTAAAGAACCCATAAACCTTAGGAGATAAATTTTGGATCCTAGCAATACAAAAAGAGCTAAACCAATTTATTAGGAATGATGTGTGGGAATTAGCCAAGAGACCTAAGGAGAAAAGTGTGTTTGGAACAAAGTGGGATTTCAAAAATAAGATGAATGACTTTAGAATAAAAGTGAGGAATAAAGCTAGACTAGTAGCTAAGGGGTATAACCAAATTGAGGGATTAGACTTTGAGGAAACCTTTGCCCTAGTAGATAGAGTATAAGCCATAAGGGTACTCTTATCCTTTGCTTACTTTAAGGACTTTAAATTGTATCAAATGGATGATAAAAGTGCTTTCCTAAATGGGGTAATCAAAGAGGATGTTTATGTTGTGTAACCCCCCAGATTTGAGAATTCATAATTTTCGAACCAAGTGTTTAAATTAAAAAAGGTATTGTATTGGTTAATGCAAGCATCTAGAGCCTAGTATGAAAGGTTAAGTTCATTCCTTCTAGATAGAGGCTTTGTTAAGGGTAGTGTATACACAACCCTCTTCCTAAAGAAAGAAGGAGAAGAGTTGTTCATTTGTCAAATCTATATTGATGACATTTTGGTTGGATCGTCAAATAAAAATCTTTGTGATGAATTTTCAAAAACCATGAGCAAAGTGGTTGAAATTAGTATGATGGGAGAATTTAATTACTTTCTTGGATTTAGTGTAAAATAGTTGGATGATGGAGCCTCCCTTAGCTAAAATAAATATATTAAAGAAATTCTTAAAAAATATGAAATGGACAATGCTAAGGCTATGAACACTGTCATGAGCTCAAGTGTTCAATTCGACAATAACCCAAATGGAAAATCTTTGGATTAGAAAGAATATAGGGGAATTATTAGATCAATTCTCTACTTAACTCCTAGTAGTTTAATATTTATTTTTGTGTTAGATTTCAAGTAGATCCAAAAGAATTACACATGACTTCTATTAAATAAATCCTTAGATACTTGTTAGGCACTCCAAACCTAGGAATATGTTATCCTAGACTCAACACCTCTTTTGAAATAGTAGGATATTCAGACTCTGATTTTGTAGGATGTAGGGTAGATAGAAAAAGCATTTCTGGAACTTTTCAATTCATAGGACAATCCTTAGTTTTCTTGTCTAGTAGAAAACAAAATTCATTAGCCCTCTAAATAGTTGAGGCAAAATATATAGCAGCAGGGAGTTTTATTGCTCAAATTTTATGGCTAATGCAACAACTCTTGACCTTGGACTACCTATAGGGACCATTCCAATTATGTGTGATAATACTAGTGCAATTTGTATATCCAAAAATCTAATTCAGAACTATCACACAAAACATATAAACACCAGGAAACACTTCATAAGAGATCATGTATCTAAGGGAGATATATAATTACACCATATAGCTATAGAAGATTAACTTTCAAACATATTCACAAAGCCCTTAGCCTATTACACCTTTAATACCTAGGTGTTATAAACATTCATGCTTAATCAAAGAGAAAAAAAAATCATTTAAAAACATTGGTGATATGTGTTTAAATTGTATGTATATTTATTTGTGTCATGTTTGTTGTTATTTGTTAAAAAAAATTGTTAGTCTAAGTTATTTCTTAATCATCACACACGCACTTCACTATACCACAACAATCCTTAAAATTATTTCCTGATCATTTTGTATGATTTACATTCTTACTATATGATATTCACATATAAACATAGATCAAAACCCTTTATTGCATCAACAGTCCAGATTAAGTTAATGATACACACATCGTACTGTACAATACCTCTCTTCATATTATACAATCTATGTGTCACAAATCATTGAGGAATTCAATCTGTTTTGTACAAAACTATTACCATTCATACTTTACTATACCTCCCTTCATACTATATGATACAAGTGTCAAAATGGATAGGGATGGGTTTAATTTGACTAGTATGATAATAATTGAAGTTCATACTATACAAATACCTATTTATACTATACAATGCTTTTCTTCAATGCTGTACAGATGACCACTCAGGATGAATGAAATCTTCTTAAGATCATTTAGTATGATACTAATCGTATTGTATGATTTGACTACTTTTATGCAGATCGTACATATTAAATAACTCCTTGATTGTTCTGTATGATACACATATCGTACTATATGATAGCTAAACAATTCTATAAAGTGGAATTTTAAACCAGTTCAATTCATCCAACCCTTCTACTCACTTATACTTTCTAATTCTTCCTACTCAATGGCTAGTGCAAGCGCACAAACTCATTTTACCTTAAGAAGTTCTTCCTCCCGTCCCTCAGGAGAGGAAGAATCTAAGCAACTTAAGCTTTTTTTTAATAAAGACAAATAATTTAAAAGCTTTTTAAATTTTTTTAATAAAGACAAATAATTTTAGAAAATAAATGCTAATACATGACGAATATAAGCAACTTAAGCACAAATACAACCAATACATTCTCCCCCTTTGACATTATCAAAAGGAAGAGAAACATAGAAAAAAGTAAAATGGAATACATATAACAAACTAAAGATCTTAAAAATCCTAATTAGGTGTAGGTGGTGATGTTGTTTAAGAAGAATTAATTAAATTCAGTAAATTTTCTTGGAATGAGAAAGTTACCTCTTATTTTTTATTCAAAAGCTTAGTTAAAAAATGCATTGACAATGTTTAAAGCTAGAAAGGTTAGATATTAGAGTTTTATTCACTCTAACTCAAGTTCCTTATAGGTTAAATTCTTTTTAAACAAAAATCTAATTCACAAAATAAATTACAGAAAGAGTTTTAATCTTCTTGGATGAAATATATCCAATATAATATTAATTTAAAATTGATAAATAAGAAATCATGATTTTTAAACTCAAATTTTGAAGATATTAATTGATAGATGGACTTTTTTAAGATTTAAAGAATTAAAAGAAAGGAAAGCTAATTCATTTTGGGCTCATTTTGTGCCTTTTTATCAATTTTTTGCACACTTTATACTTCTTTTTTATTTTTGATACATAATGTGTATCTTTCAATTTTTGCATATATTTCGTATATTTTTATTTTGGGCTCATTTTGTGTCTCTTTTTATTTATTTTTTTTTCCAACTAGCTCCCTTTTAATATTTTTAAAGGAGTTCACTCAAATATAAGATAAGAAGAACATACTCTCTTATATAAAGAAGAGTAAACCACAAAGTTAAACCCAATCCACATGATATAAATAAATAACTTGATTAAGAAAATTTGAAGTAGATTCATTGACTTGTAAAAATATTAAATGAAAAATAAAATAAAAGATTAAAAGCATAAGTATCTTACTGTAAAATAAAACCACTAAAATAAAATAGAAAATAAAAATATTTTTGACGAACAAAAATAAAACAAAGAACATACACGCATGCATTAACTACAACACATATAAATATACAAACAAAACTTTGTACATCATCATCTTGCTTCTAGTTTGATGATTCAAAAGCTAAATTTGCCTAGGAGATTTTTTTTTGCTTATTATTATTTGCCTATCTTACAATTTGCTTATTTTGGAAGAAGAGCTTTTAAATTAGGGCACTTATCTTTCATATGTCCGAATTTCCTACACAAAAAAAAAAACATCAAAAAAAATCTTAACATTCTTATCGAGTTTACTTCTGTTCCACTTTTGTTGATGTTGATGCTTGTGATATAGTAGATTTTCAAATTTTCTTGTTATTGATGTTATTTCCTTACTCTCATTACGTACTAAGATGCTTTTATTTGTGTCTTCAGCTTTTAGCACTATAGTTTCACTTGTATCCAAAAGTCTTTAACTCACACTTTTCTTATTGGAAATGAGTGATCCAATCAGATTATCAATAGAATAATTCAAGTCTTTTTATTCATACAAAACAGTTACTTTACATATTAAATTTATCAGGCAGATAACGTAGAATTTTACTAACCATTTCAAAATTTGAAAGTTCTTTACCTAAAGTAAGTAATCATATCACTATTTAAGTAAATATAATATATATGTCTAAGATAGTCTCATATAATTTCATACAAAACTGTTCATAATTATGCATTAAAATATTAAACTTAGATTACTTGACTAGATTAGCACCTTCGTATGTAGTGTATAATCTATCCCAAATTTTTTGCTAGTAGTACATATAGAGATTGTCATGCAATCTTCAGAATTTAAAGTATAGAAAAAATAATTTAAGCATTGAGCATTCAATTGAGCATTGATTTATTCTTTTCTACTCCATTTAGTAAAAGGAATATAAATTTGGACTCCATCTACAATACATGATGATACAGAATAACAAGTTTGAATTATATGTCACGTTCGAAAACTAATTGATTATAAAAAAGTATAAATACAAAAACTTTAAAAATCAAAAGAAATATTTTCAAATAAAGGTGGTTATATGATTGAATATCCTTCCACAGTATTTTGATTTCTAAAATTAGCCATTGATCATTGTTTCAAAGTTTTTAAAACTTTATTTTTGAATCTCGCTCTAATAATATATAATAGTTTGTGAAGGTTGTTAGACCTTATAGAACTAGCATGAGGCTAACCAAGAGGGGGTGAATTTGTAATTTGAAAACTTTTTTAAACATAAAGAAAAATTTCCTTTTTAAAGCTTTTACAACATCTGAAAATAGATAATTTTATCTCTTGATGTGGAAGTAATGTAACTTCATAATAATTGAAAATCAGAGATTTTCAATCATGCAGTTATCATAAAAATAAATGCAGAAAATAAAGTGAGAAAAATAAAACCAAGTGCAAACACAATTGAGATTTATAGTGGGTTGGTCAACCTGACCTATGTCCACTCCCCAAAGTCACCTACTCTAAGTATTATACTAAACCTTTAATGACTCTCCTTCAACCCCCATAGCTAGGTGAAGAAGCATTACAAAATCTCTTTCACCAACTCGATACGGTAGAGGACCATAATCATTTTTCCCCCTCTTGAAGATGGCAGAAGATCCCAAATCCTTTCTCAACCAGAGAACCTTGAATTACATTCACCTTCTCTGCTGCGGCGGAGCAATCAAGTTATTTAACACCGAAAAGATCTTCTTCTTCTCAAAACTTCTCTTAAGACATACCTTAAATACTATTGTACTAAGATGCAAGCTTTTCAGAGCAACTATGTGAAACCCCCTCAACACTCCCTTAAAACCCAAAAGGATATTTTCTCTCTCAAACTCCACCCTTTCCTCTCTCCCTTTCTAGTTTCTCTCTTCATGTTTTTTCTAGAAGAATGAAGACTCAATCATGACAAAGACACTTATAATATCTTTGGAGAAACCTTAAATAGAGGGCTTTAAAATCCTTAAAAATTAATTCTACCATCAAATATAATCCAGTATGATCATGTACGATCATCCAATATGATTAGTGTAAAATATTAAATATCCCTTTTAAACAGTACGAATTGCATTATCCTGTACAATCAGTTCAAGAGTTTATATCAATCATCTAGGATAATTCTAAGCTCATCCAAGATAATTAGTTGAAAAATTTATAGTTTTCATCTTATATGATTGGGGGTCATTCGATACACCCTCTCGATTGTCTAGTATGATCATTAGTGATTATCCTGGATGATCAGATTGTGCAAATTAATAAAAATTAGTCCCCTAATTGCAAAACCAATTTAGATAAGATTGTCATAGATCCTCTTGTATGATGTATATATTCCTAGACGACTAAACAAAATTTAAATCTTAAATTCTTACCTAAATTATATATGACGACTATTTTTTATGATTATAGATGAACATCCTAGATGATATATATTATACAGTACAGTTAGTTTAATAAGCTAATCATAAAGTATGATATAAATTATACAGTATAATTAGTTCAAAATTTAAACTTTGGGTTTTGACTCAATCTCATTCCCCCTAAGTGTGTGTATGCATAATCACCAAGCTAGCATACACTCTTATAGGACGTAATTAAAGAAACAAAAAATACATCAATGAATATTATAAAAATATTTATAGTATAACCTATTCCAACCAATCTTGAGTCTTGAATCTTTATTAGATGGTGCATGGTGTTCCTGAAATGTTAGGACAAACATAAATAATTGTAAATATAAGCAGACATAAGGATGTGAGCCATAATATTTATTATTATAAAAAATATAAACTCGTGAGCTCGAACTGCAACAAATGATATTGGATTAAACTTGTTAGAAGAGATAATGACAACACTACCTTGCTCATCAATAATATCCCCAACTCCACCATTAACTTTTTGAATTTTAGCTTTCCTTAAGTGAGGATGTAAATAAAATCATTTGGATATGTTATGGCCAATGCATTTATAATGCCCATAGAAAGAAGGAAAATCACATAAAAGAACTTTTTGAACATAAAAAAACTTTTTTGATCCAATCCAAACGTCATTAGGATATTTCTTATTAATGTCATGTTCAACCAAAATATGAATAACTAAGGGCCTAGATTCAAACACAATAGCATTATCCGTTTAGAGGGGACGACCAAAGGGGGAGCCCAATATGAATAAAATGCATTGAGAAAATAAGTGAGGCCAAAGCCTACAAAAGGAAATCCAAATAGGAACCACAAGTGATTCCTTGCTAAGATCTAATAAAGGGGACCATCTGATAACTTTGTAAAATAATTATTAACATAATACAAACCCCAAGCAAAAATTCTACAATAATCAAAATTATTGGATAATTTAATCATAACATGCATAGGATTCAGAAGAGTTATAAAAAACACCACTAAAAGTTTCAAGTTAAAGAAAAAAAATTCTAATCCCATCCAAAGGACTACAACCAAAAATTTTTTTGACAAGCGAGAACTCAAAATCAGTGGCGAAGGCCTATATCTCCTCCTCTAAGATCTAAAGAGAGGGCCAATCACAATGGGTAGCAGTCTTCAAGATAAATATGAAGGACACAAGTCCTATTATAAATAGTAACATAGATACAAATTAAAAGTTGGGGAAAGTTGTTAAACCTTTAAGAACTAGCCTGAGATTAACCAAGAGGGGAGGTGAATTGGATATTTTAATAAATTCTTTAGTAAAAAAGTTCTTTAAAAATTTTTCAAACTCATACATGATAATTAATATAGCAGATAAATAAATAAGTAAATTTTACAATAACAAAATAAATTAGATTTTTCAATCGCACATATAATTGCAAAAAATAAAGTGCAAAAATTAATTAGAAGAAATACATTAGAATTTATAATGATTTTGTTAACCTGACCTATGCCCACTCCTTGGAGATGCCCTCTCCAAGTATTGCACTAAATAGTAGTGATTCTTCTTTTGCTTCAACAACAAGGCAATGAAGCCAGTAAAAATGTAATTTCACTACCCTGATGTGATAAAGAATCGTGACTCTTCTACAGGCAGAGAATCTCAATTCTATTTTCACACTCTAAGTGATAGTAAGAGAACCTTGACTTTATTTTCATTATCTAGGTGATGGTCAGAGTACCACAACTCTATTTTCACCCTCTCTCTAGGTGATGGTTAGAGAATCACAACTCTATTTTCACCCTCCATATGATGATTAGAGAACTATAATCTTTGCTGAATAACATCTTCTTTGGAGCTACAGAGAATCCAGGTAGACGCTTGTAGATACTGGGTAAGATTCTTGTTTAGAGCAATCTTGTGAATCCCCTCATAACTTCTCTCTCACAAAATCTCCCTCCCTTCTCTCATAAAGCTCTCCTTCTTCTCTTCCTCAAGAGTCTCGCTCCTAAAGTCTCAACAGCAAAAGATGTTTTAATGGGAGTATTAGAAAATCCTAAGTAGTGGGCTTCATGAAACCCTAATTTTTAAGAGATCCTTCTTTTGTTTGTACAATATGATACATATATAGTACAATACATTCAGTGTAATTTAGACTAGTCCAGCGAGGTTGTGTAGATGAACTATTCAACTTTTATAATATTTTATATAGTACGATCAAAACATAATATGGTACAAAATGTAGAAATTTCTTCTGTTCATTTAGGATGACCCTTGGGATGGCCAACTTCGTACACTAGAGTTCATCTAGTACTGTGGACACCATATAGTAAGATCAACACAGAGATCATGGATTTCGTTTGGTACGATATTTGGGACGACCAATTTTGTACATGGCTAATCATATTGTACGAGCTATATTGTATGGTATGACCGGTAACAATAATTATCTATAATTTGATTGTCTGATATTTAGGGATTAATCAAGAAAGATTTTAATTAGGGCAAACAGTATGAACCAAATCATATTGTATGATCAACATATAATTAGTATATTTTTTAACCTCTGGCAGCAAGGGTTTTGACAGAGCACAACATTTCATACAATATAAATTAAAATCATACAGCACGAAACTAGGTCGTATAATACGAAGCCAAAATCGTACAGTACGATGTTCATTAAAAAACTCTATTAAAAATATTTTTCTTTCTCCCCCTGTGTGTGTGCAAGCAGAGATATCCATCCAATTTTCTGATACGACTCAAGAAAGAAAAAAATATAGAACAAAATGAAAAACCACTGTAATCCTAGTCTACCTAGTCTTAAGTTTATCAGAATTGCAAGTGAACAATGGACTGATTTCCTAAAACGTTAGTACATACAAAACAAAACATAATATCATAGAAATAGGAGAAAATAGTAATATATACAATAATGCTTGTTATCATTAAAATTACAGTACTTGGATCAGATTTGCAACACTAATAAATTATATATCTTTATGTGACAATGGACAACAACACTACTAGTCATTTTTCAAGAAAATAGTAGCGAAATAGATGGTTGAATTCATAAACTCAAAGATAGAAGTAGTAATATGAACCACTAGGCCAAGGTTACTAATTTTTATGAGCATCTTAATCCATAATTATTTATGAGTTTATTCATGTTTCCTTACTGAAGTATTTTGTTTGTTAGACGATTGCAATATAGATTTTTTTGTAGGGTTATGTTATGATGGCGTTATGATTAATGTCATGACGAAATTAAAGATTAATGCCATGATTACATTAAATGATCCTTTATGTTTGCAATGAATCTGTAACCACATTGCAATGGTGCCTACAGGTTTACAATAAAATTGCCACAAATTAATGATGAAAGTTCTTGCAAATCCATCACAAACTAATCCACAAGCAAAGAGTTTGAAAAAAGGCCATCATAAATCTAATGATCATTTATGATGAAAATTTTCTCTCAAATAGATTACATTATACGTAGCTATTCCGCAATGATGTTTTTTTCTTGGTTCATGCAAATATGATTTGTTATGAGATAATTTATGACTATAAATGATTGATAATTTTTAAGCTAATGTATGACTAGATATGGTCATCAAGAAATACTATAGTAAAAAATAAAGGTTTTAAAATAATTGAAGACTTAAAAAAAGTGTAATATCTATGAATAACAAAAACAAATATGTGAAAACCCAAATTCATAAGCAAGTAAAGATAAAAAATCAAGAGTAATATGTGTCACTTTTTAGTTTTAAATTACATAATCTAACAGAAGTCGACAAACTAATGCCATTGTTCTTTCTTCAAGTACATTGCCAAATATTAAAAGCTTCCTTAGAAGTTATTGGCCATTAGATGAGATTTGCATCGAAAAAAGAATAAAAAAAATATATACAACTTAATTCTAAAATTATATACTTTTAAGTTTTAATTTAATTGATCATTTTCTATAAATTTTTATATTAATAACATTCTAATTTCTCATATTAACCTATTGATAAATCAAAAAACAAATATGAAAAAGTTAAGCTTCATTTGGGACAATTTTTTTACTGCTTTCTAAAATAACTTTTTACTGCAAAAAGGGAGAAATTTTTTATTAAAAATAGTAAAAAGTTGTTCAAATAAAACCTTAATCATATGTGATGTTAAGCACCAAAGGGTCATGTAATATGCATAAAACAAACATATGTT